>NC_053392.1:37750686-37825446 GCF_905171765.1 Bufo bufo | reverse complement strand
TACACTTGTAACAGCAGAGTGACGTGCAGCGCTACGTTACCCAAGCTTATATAGAAGCTGGGTCACATGCTGCACTGGCCAATCACAGCCATGCCAATAGTAGGCATGGCTGTGATGGCCTCTTGGGGCAAGTAGTATGACGCTTGTTGATTGGCTGCTTTGCAGCCTTTCAAAAAGCGCTAAGAAAGCGCTGAACACCGAACCCGAACCCGGACTTTTACGAAAATGTTCGGGTTCGCTCATCCCTACTTATTGGCCTTGGCAGCAGCTGCCTGACACTGTTTTTTGCAGCTTAGTTTGCTGTTTATTAAAATTCCTAGATCCTTTTCCATGTCAATGTTACTGAGTGTTTTACCATTTAGTATGTACGGGTAGACAGGTAAAAATAAAAATAAATTGTCTGTTACATTTTTGGGCAAAATTCACATAATTTTGGGTGTATTATACCCCTCCTCTACCTAGTTGACAGCTTGATAAATTTCATAAATTTTTCTTTTACATTTTTGGGTGACAATAAAGAATTTTTTTCTGTCATAGATCCCTGCTCTACCAAGTAGACAGGTTAATAAGTTTCATTCTTGGGTTGACATTTTACAATTTTGGACGTGAATAAACCCCTGCTCTGCATAGGTGACAGGGAATAAAATTTCACAAATTATTCTTTACTTGATGCGCACCACCTCCTTTCATTCAATACTTAAACTTTAACAAGTTGTCCCACATTTGTGCCTCTATAATTTTTCCCTCATTTGCGCTTCAGTAATTTGTCCCACATTTGCGCCTCAATAACTTACCATGATCAACATGGTAGGCTCAGAAAAGAACATCGAAAGTTGATAGAGAAGATATCCAAATGGATGGTGGACGTCACTGGGGCACCTCTGCATAGGTGACAGGAACATAAATTTAAAAAAATCGTCTGTTATATTTTCAAATTTTGCCGAATAGAAATCCCTGCTCTGCATAGGTGACAGGGAGTACAATTTAAGAAATTCTTCATTAATTGATGCGCGCCACATCCTTTCATTCAATGCTTAAACTTTAAAAAGTTGTCCCACTTTTACACTTTAATACTTTGTCCCATATTTCCGCTCTATCATTTTTAATTTGAAACAATTAATCCTCCATTGGATGTGGTCTCTCTTTCTCACGCTTCCTCTCCGACGTGGAACCCTGATTCGCCGATAACCGTGATCAACATGGTAAGCTCAGAAAAGAACATCGAAAGTTGATAGAGCAGATATCCAAATGGATGGTGGACGTCACAGGGACGTGCGATCCGGCAGAAGTTATCTAGAGTGAACCAAGCGGCAGCAGGGCCTCTCCTATATAACGATTCCTCATCCAAAATACCGCAGTGACATTCCCTATAATTTTTTATTAATCATTCCAATAACAGGGCATCTTAAGAGTCCTGTATTGTTATTTATTGTCACTACCTCCCTGAGTCGGGAGTGGGTAATTGCCGCGCGTCTGCTGCCTTCACTTGGAAGCTTATGCTTCAATACTTTGTCCCACATTTCTGCTCGATTACATTTAATTTCATCCATTGACCTCCCTTGCATGTGGTATCCTTTTCTTAGGCTTCCTCTCCGGCCTGGAACCCTGATTCCCCGCCACCCGTGATTACCATGGTAGGCGCATTAAAAGAACATCGAAAGTTGATAGAGCAGATATCAAATTGGATCGTGAACATCACGGGGACGTGGGACATGGTGGGGCAGTAAGTGTGAACACGCCTACACGAACTGACTGACAGGGGTCAGCCCCTGCAACTTCTGGGTCTACAAATTGGGCACATGGCATGAGCTTGCCCTTTACCCCTTGGAGGTGCTGGCCTGCCCTGCTGCCAGTGTATTGTCTGAAAGTGTATTTAGCATGACTGGAGGGGGTTATCACAGGTTATATTTCCCAATGTTTTGGGGTGTACCCTAATTTAAAAAAAATATAAATAAATTTAAAACCAAAAAGCAGTGTAGACTACCTCCTCACCCTCCACCGCCGCTTCCACCTACACTGCCACATCCACACCCTCCTCAACCTCCTACTCCATATGGACCTCGTCCTCCTAGATGAAGATTATAATTTTTTATTTTTACATATTTTATGTTATTTAAAGTAATTTCCCTATCCACATTTGTTTGAAGGGCACTTGCCATGCTCTTAACCCCATTTTGAGGCCATTTGCAGCCCTCTAGCCCTTTCCATTACATTTTTACAGCCATTTTAGTGCTCAAAAGTTCGGGTCCCCATTGACTTCAATGGGGTTCGGGTTCGAACCCATCGAACCCGAACATCCAGGTGTCCGTTCAACTCTATACAGGATAAGTAATGTGATGTATATACACAATGCACCAGCAGAATTAATGTATGTACACAGTGACTGCACCAGCAGAACAGTGAGTGCAGCTCTGGAGTATAATACATGATGTAACTCAGGATCAGTACAGGATAAGTAATGTAATGTATATACACAATGACTTCACCAGCAGAATAGTGAGTGCAGCTCTGGAGTATAATACAAGATGTATCTTAAGTTCAATACATGGTACGTAATATATGTATACAGTGACTCCACCATCAGAATAGTGAGTGCAGCTCTGAAGTATACAGGATGTAACTCAAGATCAGAACAAGGTACGTAATGTACTGTATGTATACAATGACTCCACCAGTAGAATAGTGAGTGCAGCTATGAAGTATAATACAGGATGTAACTCAGAATCAATACAGGATAAGTAATGTAATGAATGTACACAGTGACTGCACCAGCAGAATAGTGAGTGCAGCTCTGCAGTATAATACAGGATGTAACTCAGGATCAGTACAGGATAAGTAATGTATGTACACAGTGACTCCACCAGCAGAATAGTGAGTCCAGCACTGAAGTAGACTAAATAAGTAACTTAGGATTGGGACAAAATAATTGAATTGATATATTTATACATAGTTTACACAACATATGTTTTTTATTTTCCTTTCTCTGCTGTAAAATGATCTCGCTATGTTACGTGATCTGCTCTGCATTTGTAGACAGGCGCCGGCTCGGAGTCTCTGTGATGTGATTTACATTTTCAGCAAATACATTTCAATATATAAGAAAAAAGTTAGTCATTAAACATTTGATAAAATCTCTGTGCGTTATCAGGATCCTCATTCCTCACAGTACAGGAGAGATGGCTGATTCTACAGAGGGGGACACTGGAGTCCAGTATCTGGGTCTACTGATCTCATCACTGATGACTCTTATACCCGGGCTGGTGATACATTCATTTATTATAGCCGTCAATGTCAATGACTGGTGGAAAGGAAGATCGGTGACTCCTGTTGACCACGTTGTAACTTCTGTTTGCATTTCAAGGATCTGCGCTCAGTCTGAAATTGTACTATATTTATTTGTGGATACACTTTCCATGAAAAACCCGCATTCAGATGACACTTTGTTTAGTGTGGGAGCACTTTTTACTTTCTTTACTTCTGCCAATTTTTGGTTAACAGCTCTGCTTTCCACTGTCTTCTGTCTGAAGATCTCTAACTTCCAGACCAGATTGTTCCTGTATCTGAGGAGGATGATAGTACAGAGGACTGTTCATTTCATTGTAGCCTCAGTGCTTCTCTCAGGTTTCAGTTGTTCGGTAAATCTGTCCATGCCTTTGATTGAGATGGGCAAAGGTAAACCTTACAATGTGACCATGGATGATGCATTCACAGACTGCATTTCTACTAATTCTATATACATTCATATTATCGGAACCTTCTTCCCGCTGCTCTTCTGCTGCATGTCATCCATCCTTCTATTCAACTCATTGTATCATCACATAACAAGGATGAAGATGAGCGGTAACTTAACCACCAATTTGGAGACATATTACTCAGTGATGAAATTTGTGTCCTTCACTTTCATATGTAACACTTTATACTTTATTGCCTGTTTTGCTGCTGGCATTTATCACTGTCTATACTGGGTGCGCCTTCCATGGCTTTATATTATCATAGGATTTCTTCCGACTCTACATTCCTCCTACCTGATCTACAGAACAGCAAAACTCAGGAGTCAGATGTCCAAGGTTCTTCAGAATGTGATTGATTCCTTATTTTAAAGAATAGACAGAGAAACCAGACAAAACATAGAAGTAGTAGATCAATGAGGTAAATGCTGGGGTGGTGGGGCTGTCATTTCACTGAATCATAGTAAACTATATGAAACCTCCCAGACAAGAATAGGAGAATGGAAATGTAGTTTTCCAAATGTATCCAGTACAAGTGAAAACAGACAATAGATGATAGTTTCTTCTTTCTGATAAAGTCCATGTCTATCGTTGTTGTTTTTTAAACCTAATTATTTCAAATGAGCTCTTTGCTGAAGGGACAGAGGAACAATTTACTCTCAGGTTCACTATAATTTCTCTCTAATCAACAATTATTTACTTAAAGGGGTTGTCCCATGAAAAATATTCTACAGTTTTCAATCCAGCACCTGGATCTGAGTAGTTTCATAATTGCATGTAATGAAAATTTTTGTATAGCTACTGAGTTATTCAATAAAATGTATCTGTATAGTGCCGCTTAATTTCTTATTTCTTTGACCTGCTCACTGAGATGGCCGCACATGCTCAGTTTCATCTTTCAACTGCTTCCTGAATTGTGATAGGGAGAGCATGGACACGCCTTCTGAGCTGCAGCAGAAAATACACTCACTCACCTGGAGCTGTCAGCTTGATATAAATCTATGGGAAGATACCATAATATTCCTTGTGGATGATGAGCCCCAGTAACAATTCTTCATTGAGTGGGGCTCTGTCGAGCCGAGCTACTTGCCTAGAGCCCGCACCAGTCTCTACTTGAAGTATGATATAGAGTTTACTTTTATGGAAAGACCCACATGGTTTGTAGCCATGATCACCTTACTTTCCAAACCTCTGGTCCCTGAAGAGCTACCAGAGGACCGGCTTAAGGACCAGCTTATCATAGATCTTGGAGAAGAAGTGGAAGGTGAACAGGACTTCTCGCTTGTTTAAAGATAAAGGAGAAATCTACAGGGACACTGTTGACTGAGACAAATTGGCAAATGTTAGGTTTTCCATTTGCTATTGGCCCTAGGTTGTCCACCCTATATTTCTCTGCTGTAGTTCCAGGACTTCAACTTGTATTCAGAAACTATTAATACAGTTTTGCATGTTACAATACCCTTTCCCTTATGAGGTTATGTGAGCTACCTGAGATGTTTCTGCCACATGCCCGTTGCTTTGGACTCTAATGGACCTGAGTCATAGTGCCACCTGGTATTGTGTTTCTGGGACTTTTTCATCATTATTTCTCTTTAACTTGACTTTTATATATTTAGCTAGTTAGTTAGACACCATTTCTCATGGACTGTCATTCGGGATTCAAGCACTTAATTTTTTTTTTGGCACTATGGTAGTCAGACAGAATCTAGGATATAAATATTGTGCATATGACCTTTTCTCTCCACCATATAAGGAGGGAGCTATCTGAGATCTGCATCTTTGGGCTATACTTACCATAGATGGATCCAAGTACAACCAAAGGATGGCTTGTCTTTCAATAGGGGGTGTGCAATACCTCAGAATGGGTATTTGCAAATTATTTGGTTTATAATGTTATTTTAATGTTTTTTTCGATGTTGTATATTATCACACCAGCAGATGGCGTATTAATGGCACTGTGAATAGAGCTAACCACCCCATTCCTTCCCCGCCCCCTTAATAGGAGCTGGTAGTCCAAAATCCTGTCAGGAGGGAGATTTAGGTAGGCTATTGAGAAGACAGCGAACATTTTCTATCAGCTTCTGCTCCAAAGGGACTTAGAACCTTAAATCCAGTTCGACTGTGAGGTACACTGCTTGGTACACTGATGGGTAAGTCCAAGGGAACGCAGCTACCATCAAAGCTGCAGCAATCAGCAGAGTAATCATCTACCACAGCTTTACAGACACTGCTGCAAGGTGATGGAGAACTAGTTAAGACACCTATTACTGCAGTTTAGGAAAGGCAAATCTGAAAGCCTGCATTACAGAGTGGATACCTACTGACAAAGGTACCAGCTTTATAGCTGTAGTGAAGGGGAATCAAGAGAGACAGAATTGCCAGCTAGCAAATTTCTGAGTGCCATGAGTGGCCATCTAACCAGGCACAATTCCTCATCTGGTGACAGATATTGAACCTTGTACTTAATATCGCACGATGTACTGCAAATCATTCTTTGTACTCATTAAAGAAAGCCGTTTGATGTTCTATTACTTCTTCCTGATCCCTTCACCCCTTTTCCTGCACCAGAACCTAAGGAGCGACAGCCTGAGGAAATACACTGTGACACAACATCTCATCAGGGCCACTACTGCCAGCTCCTCAGTAGAGATGTCGCGAACATAACATTTTCGCAAATGTTTGCGAACAGGCTAACTGGGCGAACCGCCATAGACTTCAATAGGCAGGCGAATTTTAAAACCCACAGGGACACAAAATAATATATATTAAGAAAAGCTCTACCAGCAAACTACGAATTTTAAAACCCACAGGGACTCTTTCTGGCCACAATAGTGATGGAAAAGTTGTTTCAAGGGGACTAACACCTGGACTGTGGCATGCCGGAGGGGGGCCCATGGTAAAACTCCCATGGAAAATTACGTAGTTGACGCAGAGTCGGGTTTTAATCCATAAAGGGCATAAATCACCTATCATTCCTAAATTGTTTGGAATAACGTGCTTTAAAACATCAGGTATGATGTTGTATCGATCAGGTAGTGTAAGGGTTACGCACGCTTCACAGTGACAGACCAAACTCCCCGTTTAACGCACCGCAAACAATCGCAAACAGTCCATTTGCACAACCGCAAACTCCCCATTGGCACAAGGTTGAATTCCAAGCTAGCCATGTCCCGTTCCTTGTCCTCACTGACGTCATTGAAGGTCTCTTCCTCCACCCAGCCACGTACAACACCAAGGGTCCCCGAAAGGTGACAACAAGCCTCCTGGGACGCCTGCTGTGGTTGGTCTTCCACCTCCTCAAAGCCACCTTCCTCCTCTGACTCCTCTTCTTCAGACTCCTCTCTCTGCGTTGCTGCAGGTCCAGCAATCGACGACAACAAGGCTGCTTCTGGTGGTGACCACAACTCTTCCTCTTTATGCTCATCTACGGCCTGATCCAGCACTCTTCGCAGGGCACGCTCCAGAAAAAACGCTTATGGGATGAGGTCGATGATGTTGCCTTGGGTTTGACTGACCAGGTTTGTCACCTCCACAAAAGGACGCATGAGCCTACAGCCATTGTGCATGAGCGTTCAGTAACGCGGCCAAAAAATACCCAGCTCCGCAGAGGCTGTCCTCTTTTTTTTTAATTAAAAAAAATCTGTTCTTAACAGTTTAATCTCTGTTTTGTCCCCTATCAGTGGCCGGTGTATGGAATAGATTTTAGGAACCGGGAGATGGAAAAAGATGCTTGGTCGGTCCTCTTACTTCCAAATTGGGGCACTGCGCGTGCGCCTCGTAATGTACTGTGCCACCAGATATGAGTGGTGTGTTTAAGTAGTACTATTCCTATCAGTTTAATCCCTGTTACGTCCCCTATCAGGGAACGTGTATGGAATAGATTTTAGGAACCGGGAGATGGAAAAAGATCCTTGGTCGGTCCTCCTACTTCCAATTTGGGGCACTGCGTGTGCGCCGTGCAATGTACTGTGCCACCAGATATAAATGGTGTGTTAAGTAGTACTAGTTCCAAAGATATACCATACACATGTAGAGGCACTTCTGATTCTATTTTCATATAGTGCAATACTACTGGTTGCCTTCTCTTGACATGTGTATATTGATCAGTGACATTAGAATATAGCTTTTATTACTAACTGATTAAAATGAAAATGAAAATGAACTACCTAGCCTAATGTTAAAACTATCTAATAGAGTCTCTGATATACCATTTATTTAGCTAGCTGTGCTATAATAGTAGTGGCCTGGTAGCGGCGCGCTTGCTCCAGTTGCCACTCAGTGATAACAAGCGGAGTCTATATTTGTGTATAACGGACAGAGGTCTATGTAGCCTAAAAACTTATACACTGCCCCCCGACATGTTTCGCCATATACATGGCGTCTTCAGGGGCACGGGCAGTCTACAATAAGATGCGAGTGACGCAACCTATTTATAACCTCCTCTTTTGTGACGTACTCCGTCACTGACTGGTTATTTTGTACCTTATTGTATTGTTCCTAGTATCGGGTTTCCCGATTCGTCAGTTGTTCTTATGGGTCTGCTTTGTTTTGGTGACGTCTGTGATCTCGCGATATGATCCGAGGTCTCGCGCATGTCACCGCACTTGGATTTTTTGTCAGTGCTGTTCTGCTGACGAAACGTTAGCCGATGCTATAGGTTATAAATTTGGCACAAATATCTATAGTTCTTATGGGCACCTACTTTCATTCAGATGATCTAACTTTATTATACTACATTTGATAGAGATTTCGTATGCTGACCTGCTGATAGTTCTGCGCATGCTCCCATCCTTATACATATCTTCAAAATATATTCTGTCATTACTATGGGGCTTTTATCGATTCTACTGAGCTTGCTCTGACACTTAGTTTTTGATATGCTATATTAGCTAGTAGTGTTTAACTTGGTGATAGCATAATATCTCTACTTTATATGCTGAACAATATTTGGTGTAATTGATTATTGATATTGATGAATATCATCACTGAATTATTAAACCTTTGTTTTAGATTATTTTCAAATATTTATTTTTTATATAACATTTTTATTTTTTGATATTTTGTTACCCGTATTTTACCCGTATTTTAACATATTATTTTTCTTCTTTGTTATTTTTTATTTATTTTTAATTATTTTAATATGAATTAATAATACTTTAATAATATTTTGTTATCTGTATATTAACATATTTTTTATTATTTTGATATGAATTAATAATAGATACTTTTTCCTTTTTCTTTTCTTTTTAGGTGGAATTAAGTCTACTTGGAGGTAATTTATTTTATATAATTATTAATTTTTTTATTTTTTTATTTTTATTTTTTTCTATTATTTATTGTTGATGGTTCTTCGCTTGTCACTTATCTATTATTGTATGGCAGGTGGTCTGATTTTAATTTATTATTTATTATTTCTTTTTGTTTTGATAACTGTTAATAATAATTATTATTATTAGCGATATTGATAATGTCATTTTTACAAGAAGGATGCATAGGTAAATCCTTCATTGAGTCCCTGGGGTGAAAGACTTTTGAGTCTATATATCCAGCGTGTTTCTTCACGCTGTAATTTTTTGTCTAGATCGCCCTGTCTAGGGCCAGGCTTAATTTTTATTATGCCCCATATTTTTAGACTGTCGCTTTTACCATTGTGCTCAGCTTGGATATGTTTAGATAGTGTGGTATCTGTTTTGAGATTTATATCACTGAGATGTTTTGAAACTCTTCTACGAAGCTCTTGGATGGTTTTTCCCACGTATATTTTGGGGCATCCGCATTCTATAGCATAGACTACTCCTGTAGTCTTGCAGTTGATATATTGATCGATTTTATAGATTTTGTTATCGACTGGATTTTGGAACTGCTTACATGCTCTCATTTTACTACAGAACTGGCAATTACCACACGGATAGGACCCTTTAGTGGTGAGCCACGTTGTTTTTACTTCTGTTTTTTGGTAGTTTTCTTGAAAGTGGCTGTGTACTAGTTGTTCTTTTAAATTGGGTCCTCTTCTGTATGTTATTGTGGGATGTTCAGATATGACATTTTTGATGTCATCATCCAATTTTAAAACATTCCAATATTTATTTAGGATTTTACTCACTTCTTGATGTTTGATATCAAAGGTGCCAATGCACCGTACTGTTTTTTTAGGTATTGGAGTTTTATTATTTTGTAGAAGGTCAGTTCTGTTTTTTGCCTTCGCCTTCCGATAGGCCTTATGAAGCACTTTTTTTGGGTACCCACGTTCTATAAATCTTTGATACAGAGTACAGCTTTCGTGTTCGAAAGCTTCATCAGTGGAACAATTCCTTCTAGCTCTCAGGTACTGGCCCACTGGTATACCTTTTTTGAGTGGCATAGGATGGTAGCTTGACCAGTGGAGAAGGCTATTACTTGATGTCGGCTTTCTGTATATCTCTGTCATGATGATTCCATCTGTTATCCTAAGGGTAATATCTAAGAAATTGAGTTGGTGTTCATCAATTTCTCCAGTGAATGTGAGTCCTACAGTGTTAATATTAAGAATTTTTACAAATTCGTGAAATTCTAGCTTAGGGCCTTCCCACAGTATGATGACGTCGTCAATATAACGACCCCAATATGTGATGTGCTTAGTGAATTTACTATGTGCCTCAGTGAAAACTGTTCTATCTTCCCACCACCCTAAAAAAAGATTTGCAAAATTCGGTGCGCATTTCGTACCCATTGCGGTACCAGTGGTCTGCAAATAATATTCACCATTGAAAATAAAGTAGTTGTGTGTGAGTAGAAATTGTAATATTGACAGGATAAACTCATTATGTTCTTTGTATTGTGTTCCTCTGGTATCCAAATAATATTTTATTGCTTCTAGGCCTTTTGAGTGTTGTATGCTAGTATATAGCGCCTCAACGTCCAGACTTGCTAATAGCATCTCCTTATCGACAGATATATTTTGTAATTTCAACAGTACATCTTTGGTGTCCTTTAGATATGATGTCAGACTGGGGACAAATGGGGATATCACCTCGTCGACATAGGCACTTATACCCTCACATAAGCTTTCATTTCCCGATACAATTGGTCTCCCTGGGATGGGAACTCGCTTTTTATGTATCTTTGGGATGGCATAAAATGTTGCCATGACTGGATTAGGTTTGAACATGACTTTGAACTCCTCCTTAGTAATAAGATTTTTTTCTTTAGCATGTTGTAGAATATTTTTCATTTCATGAACATATTGAGTAGTTGGATTGGTTTTTAATTTTTTGTAAGTATTTTTATCTTGTAAAAGGTCCATGACCATGCGTTTGTACTCTTTTTTCTCCATAACCACTATGTTCCCCCCTTTGTCTGACGGCTTTATTTCTAAACTTTGGTTTTGAATTAATTCTTGTAAGGCTATGGTAACTAGATCTACAAAGGTTTGTATATTATTATATTTCGTGAAAGGTAGTGTGAATTTTGACTGGGGGCTCATAGTGGTAAATGGTGCTTTGGGTACTGGAATTTGACCAAGATGTTCCTGTTGTAATTCTTCCAATATTTGGACTGCTTCTTGTTCTCGTCTTATCATATCTTGGGTATCTCTTTCTTTATTTTTAAATTCTTTATGTAGAGCCAGTTTTCTGGCAAAAAGATTTATATCTTTTACCCAAGTGAAGCAGTCAAAATATGGTGCTGGTGTGTACGAGAGTCCTTTTTGTATAGGTTTTTCATGTTCAGAATCCAGGGAAATATTTGATAGATTGATTATTTGCATCTCAGAGGTGCTATGGGGGGGCACTATGTCTTCGGTTGATATCCCCACTTGTCCCGGTCTCTTAACTGTGTTCCCGATGCTAAAAAAGACGTTGGGATTGGGGTTGGCGGAGGCTGATACGGAGCAGTATTTTGCGTTCCTATTGGCATCTGTGTAATCACAAAGGGAGAGGACAAGGCTGAAGAGAATAATGATGGTGGAGCTACATCGGCTCCTCTTTCTGGATTTTGCACGGACCTTCTCTCTGTGCTCTGTGCTGGATGTCCTCCAGATCTGCTTTGTTGATTTTCTGCACATTTTGATGTAGTGTTATAGTTGTATCTTTTTTGGTACTGTCCTGTTTTATTCTTAGCCTTCCTTTTGGTGCCTAGTTTTGCGGTGCTAGAGCTTGAATCTGATTCAGAGATTTCTGACTCTGATATATCCGTATATTGGATTGGTTTACGGTAGCTAAATTTACCGCTTCTATAACCAGTATTATTTTTATTATTATAGATATTACCAGATTCAAAGTCAGTTTTATCTCGATTATATTTGCGATGTTTTCTCTGCTTAATTTCGCTTTGGAGATACTCTACGTTTTTCTGTAGTTTACTTTCTAGTTGTATATACTCAGGGTGTGTTTGAAATGTTTTAATATCAGCTATTTCCTTTTCTAGCTGTTGGGAGATTTTTACCATATGCTTCTTTTCATAATCTAACAAGTACGCTTGCATGCGCAGCGAATTCTCCGTTAGAAGAGTCTCCCACCCTTTAGTAAACTCTGGGTCGTCCTGATGTGAGTTAGGTGTTATGTTTATACGGATACCTCTATATACCAATTTTTGTTGTAGATAGGTATCTAGGCTCCTAACTTCCCAGATAGAACGTACATAGTTTTTGTAGGTTTTATTTAGCTCTCTAAATGCTTGATTGATATCAAGAAGAGTTATTGGTAAGCTTTCAGTAGAAAAAACTTGATTAGCTTCAGCTAATGTTATTTGTGTGGAATGATGGCTTGATAAAAAACTAGCCATACTTAGCTGGATTTATAGCATCCGTTTCTTTCCTATGCTTATTTTGGGGTATGAATAGGGTTTTCCCCTATTGTTTGAACACTTGTTCCAAAGATATACCATACACATGTAGAGGCACTTCTGATTCTATTTTCATATAGTGCAATACTACTGGTTGCCTTCTCTTGACATGTGTATATTGATCAGTGACATTAAAATATAGCTTTTATTACTAACTGATTAAAATGAAAATGAACTACCTAGCCTAATGTTAAAACTATCTAATAGAGTCTCTGATATACCGTTTATTTAGCTAGCTGTGCTATAATAGTAGTGCCTGGTAGCGGCGCGCTTGCTCCAGTTGCCACTCAGTGATAACAAGCGGAGTCTATATTTGTGTATAACGGACAGAGGTCTATGTAGCCTAAAAACGTATACACTGCCCCCCGACATGTTTCGCCATATACATGGCGTCTTCAGGGGCACGGGCAGTCTACAATAAGATGCGAGTGACGCAACCTATTTATAACCTCCTCTTTTGTGACGTACTCCGTCACTGACTGGTTATTTTGTACCTTATTGTATTGTTCCTAGTATCGGGTTTCCCGATTCGTCAGTTGTTCTTAGGTAGTTCATTTTCATTTTAATCAGTTAGTAATAAAATCTATATTTTAATGTCACTGATCAATATACACATGTTAAGTAGTACTATTCCTATCAGTTTAATCCCTGTTACGTCCCCTATTATCATTATTATTATTATTATTATTATAATTAGGTGTGTTAAGTAGTACTATTCCTATCACTTTAATCCCTGTTACGTCCCCTATCAGGGGACGTGTATGGAATAGATTTTAGACAACCGCAAAGAGTTGTCAATAGTTGACACACTCATGACATACATTTTATTCCTCTATGCGTCAATCTTGGTGTAGTGATGACTGTGCTCGTGCGCACGTTTGGGAGATTGCAGGCGATGGGGGTTTTCCAAAGCCTATGGTCGTGCTGAGGTAGTTTAGTGACAGTTAAGTGACCCAGAAAACAATGATTCTGCAGTGTGGGCCCATTGTTGGCCTAGTAGGCTTTAATGATCACCTTAGATGATCTCAAAGAAAATTCATGTTTTTTCTATGCAAAATTATCCAACCGGTCGCTTTTGGTCTGTTCACAATGAAGCGCCATTGCCATTGCCAACACACTCATAGAGGTGGTCGCTTCATTGTGATACGCAAGCCCCTTCACCACAACAAGGTAACGATCACAAAGGGGAATTGACACATGTATGTGCCTTTTTTTTTGTTTTGTTTTTGCAGCCACAGTGCAGCACCAGAGGCCAGAAAAATTAGGCATGTATACATGCCTGAAAAATTAGGTATTTTTGCAGCCGCTGCTGTAGCAGCGGCCAGAAAAATTAATGTTTTCCAGGCAGAAAGTGCACTAGAATTTTTTGGCTTGAACCCTAGTTGGTTGCAGATAAGTCACGCAAGTCATCCGGCATGAGATAAAATACAGCAGCGTGTGGACCATTTTTAGCCCAAGGCAGCTCATCTCCTCACCAGGCCTTTATTAGTCAAATGTATCGCCCACTGTCAGTCCCTTCGGGATCCATGCCTCATTCATCTTAATAAAGGTGAGGTAATCTAGACTTTTTTGACCTAGGCAACTTCTCTTCTTAGTGACAATACCTCCTGCTGCACTGAAGGTCCTTTCTGACTGGACACTTGAAGCGGGGCAGGCCAGAAGTTCTATCGCAAATTGGGATACCTCAGGCCACAGGTCAAGCCTGCACACCCAGTAGTCAAGGGGTTGATCGCTCCTCAGAGTGTCGATATCTGCAGTTAAGACGAGGTAGTCTGCTACCTGTCGGTCGAGTCGTTCTCTGAGGGTGGACCCCGAAGGGCTGTGGCGATGCGTAGAACTTAAAAAGCTATGCATGTCCTCCATCAACAACACATCTGTAAAGCGTCCTGTCCTTGCCGGCGTGGTCGTGGTAGGAGGAGGATTACTTTCACCTCTTCCCCTGTTAGATTCCCGTTGTGCTGTGACATCACCCTTATACGCTGTGTAAAGCATACTTTTTAATTTATTTTGGAACTGCTGCATCCTTTCCGACTTGCGGTAATTCGGTAACATTTCAGGCACTTTCTGCTTATACCGGGGGTCTAGTAGCGTGGCCACCCAGTACAGGTCGTTTTCCTTCAGCCTTTTTATACGAGGGTCCCTCAACAGGCACGACAGCATGAAAGACCCCATTTGCACAAGGTTGGATGCCGAGCTACTCATGTCCCGTTCCTCGTCCTCAGTGATCTCACTGAAAGTCTGTTCTTCCCCCCAGCCACGTACAACACCACGGGTACCAGATAGGTGACAACGAGCACCCTAGGATGCCTGCTGTGGTTGGTCTTCCTCCTCCTCCTCAAAGCCACATTCCTCCTCTGACTCCTCTTCCTCACACTCCTCTTCCAGCGTTGCCGCAGGTCCAGCAAGCGATGCTGATAATGCTGTTTCAGGTGGTGATGGTGACCACAACTCTTTCTCTTCCTCTTCACGCTCATCTACGGCCTGATCCAGCACTCTTCACAGGGCACGCTCCAGGAAGAAAACAAATGGGATGATGTCGCTGATGGTGCCTTCGGTGCGACTGACTGGGTTTGTCACCTCCTCAAAAGGACGCATGAGCCTACAGGCATTGCGCATGAGCGTCCAGTAACATGGCAAAAAAATTCCCAGCTCCGCAGAGGCTGTCCTAGCACCCCGGTCATACAAATACTCGTTGACGGCTTTTTCTTGTTGGAGCAGGCGGTCAAACATTAGGAGTGTTGAATTCCAACGTGTCGGGCTGTCGCAAATCAAGCGCCTCACTGGCATGTTGTTTCGCCGCTGGATATCTGAAAAGTGCGCCATGGCCATGTAGGAACGCCTGAAATGGCCACACACCTTCCTGGCTTGCTTGAAGACGTCCTGTAAGCCTGTTTATGCACAAAGCGTTGTACAATCAGATTCAACACATGTGCCATGCATGGCACATGTGTCAACTTGCCCAAATTTAATTCCGCCAACAAATTGCTTCCGTTGTCACACACCACTTTGCCGATCTCCAGTTGGTGAAAAAAAAACATCTGTTTCATATAGTGCACATCTAGGATTATAGGTGCATAAGTGAGTGTCACATTTAGGCCAGAAATACGGCTTTTTGCTTACTGGGGTTAAAAAACCCTCTGATATACTGCACATCTGGGATTAGATGTGCATAAGTGAGTGTCACATTTAGGCCAGAAATAAGGCTTTTTGCTTACTGGGGCATACTGGGGTGAAAAAAACCCCCCATCTTTTTCATATAGTGCACATCTAGGATTATAGGTGCATAAGTGAGTGTCACATTTAAGCCAGAAATACGGCTTTTTGCTTACTGGGGTTAAAAAACCCTCTGATATACTGCACATCTGGGATTAGACGTGCATAAGTGAGTGTCACATTTAGGCCAGAAATAAGGCTTTTTGCTTACTGGGGCATACTGGGGTGAAAAAAAAAAACCCATCTATTTCATATAGTGCACATCTAGGATTATAGGTGCATAAGTGAGTGTCACATTTAGGCCAGAAATACGGCTTTTTGCTTACTGGGGTTAAAAAACCCTCTGATATACTGCACATCTGGGATTAGACGTGCATAAGTGACTGTGAAATTTAGGCCACAAATATGGCTTTTTGCTTACTGGGTCATACTGGGGTGAAAAAAAAACATCTGTTTCATATAGTGCACATCTAGGATTATAGGTGCATAAGTGAGTGTCACATTTAGGCCAGGAATACAGCTTTTTGCTTACTGTGGTTAAAAAACCCTCTGATATAGTGCACATTTGGGATTAGACGTGCATAAGTGAGTGTCACATTTAGGCCACAAATACGGCTTTTTGCTTACTGGGTTAAAAAACCCTCTGATATACTGCATATCTGGGATTAGACGTGCATAAATTACTGTGAAATTTAGGCCACAAATACCGCTGTCATATAGAGTTTTAATTTTTTTTTTTTTTAGTGCAATACCCTACATCAGGGTTTTTATTGGCGGTTAATTATTTTTAACAAACAGAAGTGATGACTGGCACTCTACTAAATATAATGTCTTAGGTGCTCAGTCTCAAACGCCACTTGTCTCAAATCAGGATTACTTGGAGGCCGTGAACAAGGTCCGGGAGGACCGAAACGTTGGCCCATGCAATTGATATTCTTTGGTGGCATTTCAAAATAAAATTATTTTCTTCATTCATATCAATCTCGAGTGCCGTGAATTACTTTACAAAATTATTTTTAACAGACTTAACCACTTTTTACTTTGCTTGGTGAATGCTAACATCTAATAAGGGACGCGGTCATGGTCGTGGTGATGGTGTTGGTGGAGCCTCTGGTGCAGGGAGAGGATGTGGCCGTTCTGCCACAGCTACACCTCCTACTGAACCTACTACCTCAGGTCCCAGTAGCCACCAGAATCTACAGCGATATTTGGTTGGGCCTAATACCGTTCTAAGGATGGTAAGGCCTGAGTAAGTATAGGCGCTAGTCAATTGGGTGGCCGACAGTGGATCCAGCACGTTCACATTATCTCCCACCCAGTCTTCTGCAGAAAGTGCACAGGTGGCTCCTGAAACCCATGCCCATCAGTCTGTCACATCACCCCCGTGCATATCAGGGAACCTGTCTGAGCCTCAAGTCATGCAGCAGTCTCTTATGCTGTTTGAAGACTCTGCTGGCAGGGTTTTCCAAGGGCATCCACCTAGCCCTTCCCCAGGGGTGGAAGAAATAGAAAGCCAACTGCTGCATCTTTCTGCAGTGTGCAGACCGAAAAGGAGGTCAGGGAGGAAGACTGGGTGGAAGACGATGAGGGACTACACGCCACATGGAATGAAGGTCGTGCCACTGACTTTCAGAGTTCGGAGGAAGAGGCAGTCGTGAGACCGAGCCAACAGCGTAGCAAAAGAGGGAGCAGGGTGCAAAAGCAGAGCAGCCGTCGCCAAAACAGTTTGCCTGCTACTGGCCAGCGTCACCAGGGACCGAGCACACCAAAGGCAGCTTCAAGGAGTTCTCTGGCATGGCACTTCTTCACACAATGTGCTGACGACAAGACCCCAGTGGTTTGCACTCTGTGCCATCAGAGCCTGAAGTGAGGCATTAACGTTCTGAACCTTAGCACAACCTGCAGGACCAGGCATCTACATGCGAGACACGGGTTGCAGTGGAGTAAGCACCTTTAAAACCAAGAAAGGGCTTAGGCCCCTCCTGCTCCCTCGGCCTCTTCCTCCGCCTCTGGAGGAATGTTGGCACCTGCCGCCCAGCAAACAGAGGATGTGCCACCAACAACACCACCTCCGTCACCAAGCATCTCCACCATGTCACACGGAAGCGTTCAGCTCTCCATCTCACAAACCTTTGAGAGAAAGCGTAAATTCCCACCTAGCCACCCTCGATCCCTGGCCCTGAATGCCAGCATTTATAAACTACTGGCCTTTGAAATGCTGTCATTCAGGCTGGTGGAGACGGACAGCTTCAGACAGCTCATGCCGTGCCCTCCCTGCACAATCAAGTATCGGATAAAATCAAGTGTGCACTGCGCAACGCCATCTGTGGCAAGGTCCACCTAACCACAGATACGCGGACCAGTAAGCACGGCCAGGGACGCTATATCTCCCTAACTGCACACTGGGTAAATGTAGTGGCGGCTGGGCCCCAGGCGGAGAGCTGTTTGGCGCACGTCCTTCCGCCGCCAAGGATCGCAGGGCATCATTCTTTGCCTTCTGTTGCCTCCTCTTTCTACTCGGCTTCCTCCTCCTCTTGTACCACCTCCTCATCCGGTCAGTGACAGACCTTCACCACCAACTTAAGCACAGCCAGGGGTAAACGTCAGCAGGCCGTTCTGAAACTGATGTGTTTGCGGGACAGGCCCCACACCGCGCAGGAGTTGTGGCGGGGTGTAGAACAACAGACCGACGAGTGGTTGCTGCGAGTGAGCCTCAAGCCCGGCCTGGTGGTGTGCAATAATGGGCGAAATCTCGTTGCAGCTCTGGGACTAGCCGATTTGACGCACATCCCTTGCCTGGCGCATGTGCTGAATTTGGGGGTGCAGAAATTCATTCACAACTACCCCGCTGCTGCATAAAGTGCGGGCCGTCTGTGCGCGCTTCCGGCGTTCTCATCCTGCCGCCGCTCGGCTGTCTGCTCTACAGCGTAACTTCGGCCTTCCCGCTCACCGCCTCATATGCGACGTGCCCACCAGGTGGAACTCAACCTTGCACATGCTGGAGAGACTGTGCGAGCAGCAGCAGGCCATAGTGGAGTTTCAGCTGCAGCACGCACGGGTGAGTCGCATTGCGGAACAGCACCACTTCACCACCAATGAGTGGGCCTCCATGCGAGACCTGTGTGCCTTGTTTCGAGTATTCCACCAACATGGCCAGTGGCGATGAAGCCATTATCAGCATTTCAATACCACTTCTATGTCTCCTTGAGAAAACACTTAGGGCGATGATGGAAGAGGATGCGGCCCAGGACGAGGAGGAAGAGGGGTCATCTCTAACACTTTCAGGCCAGTCTTTTAGAAGTGGCTCAGAAAGAGGATTTTTGCAACAGCAGAGGCCAGGTACAAATTTGGCCAGCCAGGGCCCACTACTGGAGGACGAGGAGGAGGAGGATGAGGAGTAGGAGGAGGATGGGGATGAAGCATGTTCACAGCGGGGTGGCATCTAACGCAGCTCGGGCCCATTACAGAGGACGCAGAAGATACGCTTCCCACAGAGGACAGCTTGTCCTTACCTCTGGGCAGCCTGGCACACATGAGCGACTACATGCTGCAGTGCCTGCGCAACGACAGCAGAGTTGCCCACATTTTAACGTGTGCTGACTACTGGGTGGCCATTCTGATGGATCCCCGTTACAAAGACAATGTGCCGTCCTTAATTCCCTCACTGGAGCGTGATCGGAAGATGCGCGACTACAGCCGCACGCTGGTAGACGCGCTCCTAAAAGCATTCCCGACTGACGCCGGGGGACAAGTGGAAGCACAAGGTGAAGGCAGGGGAGGAGGAAGCGGTCGCCAACGCAGCTGTGTCAGCGCCAGCACCTCAGAAGGCAGGGTTAGCATGGCCGACATGTGGAAAAGCTTTGTCACCTGGCTGCAACAACCGGCCCCAACTGCTGATATGGAGCGTGTTAGCAGGAGGCAGCATTTGAACAACATGGTGGAACAGTACCTGTGCACACGACTAGACGTACTGACTGATGGTTCTGCCCCATTCAACTTCTGGGTCTCCAAATTGTCCACATGGCCAGAGCTTGCCCTGTATGCCTTGGAGGTGCTGGCCTGCCCTGCAGCCTGTGTACTCTCTGAACGTGTATTTAGCACGGCAGGAGGCGTTGTTACAGACAGACGCAGCTGCCTGTCCACAGCCAACGTGGACAAGCTCAAGTTTATTAAAATGAACCAGGTTTGCATCCCACAAGACTTGTTTGTACCTTGTGCAGAATAGACAGTTCTAACAGCCTCAACCATCCATCCTTGTACTAAAGTGCACTTATTCTTTTTTTTTTTTTTATATGTCCCAATATTTTGGAGGATACCCCTATGTAAAAATGCAAAATAACACACATCTGTGTTGGCTACCTATTCCTCCTTCGCCGCCGCTTCCACCTAGACCGCCACGTGAGCCTACACGGCCACATCCACCCATTCACCGCCTCCTCAACCTCTTCCTCTTACATCATTCCAAATTTTTTTTTTTTAAGGTCTTTTATGTTTTTTTAATTCATTTCCCTATCCACATTTGTTTGCAGAGCATTTGCCATGCTCTTAAGCACATTGTGTTGCCTTTTGCAGCCCTCTAGCTCTTTCCAGGGCTATTTTAGAGCCATTTTAGTGGCCAAAAGTTCGACTTCAATGGGGTTCGGGTTCGGGGTCAAGTTCGGGTCAAGTTCGGGTCCCGAACCCGAACTTTTTTTTCAAGTTCGGCCTAACCTGCCGAACCCGAACATCCAGGTGTCCGCTTAACTTTACTTAGGACCAAATGGCCAGGTTATGAATGGTCTGAAGGGGCTTACTTCCCTCTCAGAAGAATTAAAGATACATTCTGGGATAGATAATTCATGGGAGAATTGGTTCAAAAGCTGGATTAGAAATTGGAAACAGACCTTGTTACAAATTGGAATGATCATAGTCATTGTATTATTGATTCTTGCAGTAATTGTCTGTTGTGTCATCCCCTACATTAGGGGATGACTTCTGTTCAAAGTTGTAGCTGATGCTACCCTGGAGAGGATCATGGAAGAGCTGTATGAGGATGAGAGACAAGGTCCACTTCATTCTGTTGGTCCCCCTCCCATCTACAATACCATCTGGAGAGATGATCCACTGTAGGGACAGACATCTGACTTCCCTATGTCTAAATCCAGTGTCATGGGAGGCTAATCATAAGGAATAGGATGTCATGAAAGCTGGTGAAAAGGAGAGTCAAGACATAGAGGACAGATGTGCGAGGCATTGTTAGGGAAAGAATGAGATCCAAGGGGGGACTGATGGAAATGTGGATATCATTCTTGATCCGCTAAGATGGCCCCCATATCCTCCAACTCTCAGACAATGTCTTATTCACTCAAGTTGGGACTAAAAGCACAGAGGCTTCACCTTTCTCAAGAGGACCCTCCTCCCTGATGTGTCATATATGACGTATGCTTTACTGCTGTTAGTGTGAAGCCATTACAAGATGTCGCTGGCACTTAAATTTTTACATAGTAAACATACCAAAGTTAGTAAAACAATGCACAATGCTCAAATGCCAAGTGTTATCTCTTTTCTTATCTCTTTCGTATTCTAGACAATAGAACAATGCCACGAGCCTCAGGTTGGATGCCCCTCTCTGATGTACAGGATGGGCCATTTATATGGATACACCTTAATAAAATGGGAATGGTTGGTGATATTAACTTCCTGTTTGTGGCACATTAGTATATGTGAGGGGGGAAACTTTTCAAGATGGGTGGTGACCATGGCGGCCATTTTGAAGTCAGCCATTTTGAATCCAATTTTTGTTTTTTCAATAGGAAGAGGGTCATGTGACACATCAAACTTATTGGGAATTTCACAAGAAAAACAATGGTGTGCTTGGTTTTAACGTAACTTTATTCTTTCATGAGTTATTTACAAGTTTATGACCACTTACAAAATGTGTTCAATGTGCTGCCCATTGTGTTGGATTGTCAATGCAACCCTTTTCTCCCACTCTTCACACACTGATAGCAACACAGCAGGAGAAATGCTAGCACAGGCTTCCAGTATCCGTAGTTTCAGGTGCTGCACATCTCGTATCTTCACAGCATAGACGATTGCCTTCAGATGATGCGAGATGTGCAGCACCTGAAACTACGGATACTGGAAGCCTGTACATATAAACTGCTTAACTTCCTTGAATAAATGAGAACTGCTTTGACCATACCTGGTTTCAGTGTTGTTTCTTCCATGCATGTAAAATCCTAGGATTAAGCTACTAATTTGGAGCAGTAAAGCAAATGCATTTGGCTCTGATTAAGAGCAGCTTCAAGAGAAGCAACAACGCTGTTGTGGAGAGTTATCTAGACTCCAGAAATAGTTCCATGTACCAGCCCATAGAAGGAAATGATTACAGAAGATCCAGGCAACCCAGAGGGGGAGTGAGAACATTGGCAAAGAAAGGTAATTGTCGTTTATCAGGCTCTAGCCTAGTCTGCATTTGGTCGAGAGATTCCAAGTCAACAGCTGCCCACCATAACCAAAGACAGAAAGACCACCTGTCAGGAGATAGTATTCCTAGAGAGGATACTAAAGCTATTGTGAACCAAAGGATATGAGTATAAAGTACAGCAGAGATAGTACATCCCTCCAGTCTGGAGAAACCAGAGAGGAAGATTGATTGCTATAGAGGAAAACAACCCCTTATGCAACTTTTGGGAACTAACCTGAACTATTGTAGAAGCAGCCTCGCTGTAAATGACTTTTGTGCGCATTGATGACCTTTGGATCAACTTCAGTAAAGTACTTGGAATTTGTTAAGAGAACTGGTCTCCTTATTGTGCAAACTCATCGCCTACTCTCACCCAAGGGTTTTGGCGTCACGAAGATATCAGTGACCATGCTTTCCCTGCACCTTAAACCAGACCATCAAGGGCACCTTGACTACAGTCTGTTAGGAGAACCCCTGTAACCCTGAGAGTACCCTA
Organism: Bufo bufo; assembly: GCF_905171765.1. NCBI lineage: Eukaryota > Metazoa > Chordata > Amphibia > Anura > Bufonidae > Bufo > Bufo bufo. The sequence goes on along the minus strand of NC_053392.1, from coordinate 37,802,741 downwards.
AAGGAATCCATTGCTATCCTTCCACTCACTGCACGCTGACCCAGGGAGCTGCTAACTATGAGTAGAGACTATTCCTCAGTCCACGTCCACAACATTAGCCCCACTCACGCAATATGTAGCAATCTGTGATATTTGAATATAATTAGGTCTTTGGGAGAACAAGACAGAAATAGTAGCTTGATAAGGGCTTATAGATATGACTGGAGGTCAGGTTGGAGAACAGTTTCAGGAATTCCCCAGAACTGGATTTGTCCTCCTGGTCTGCAATTTTAGCTTTCATTTGTAATGTACATTAGTGTTGAGCTCTAATATTCGAATAGCGAATATTTATCGCGAATAACGCCACTTCGAGAATTCGTGAAAATTTAGAATATAGTGCTATATATTTGATATAACGAATATTCAAAAAATTTTTTCCATGTGAACACGATTCCTCCCTTTTTCTTGCTTGTGGGCCAATGAGGCGGAAGCAATGTCAAGTTCACAAGTGCACCAATCAGTAATCTGTAGTCAGACCTGCTAAAATCACTGCCGATTAGCGCAATCGCAAATATATTGGAACACTTGACTCTATCTGCATATAAACTATTCTAATGTTCTGCCGTGCCAACCATTTTCTCCAGTCTCTGGAAACTTACACCAGCTTTAAAATGTATCCAAAGTGACCCACGCCTGTATTTCGCGTTACGAATTCGCGATTTTTACATTGCCGATTTTTCGCATTCAATAAGATAATCTTGAATTCTCAAAATTCGCGGAAATATGACGAATATTCTACAAAATATTTGTGAAATATCGCAAATTCGAATATAGACCCTGCCGCTCATCACGAGTGTACATCAAATAAGTAATTATGAGATTTTGCAAATTGTCCCATCTTAGACTCTACATGATGGATTCCATCTCCTAGTGAGTTACTGGAAGCAGTCAAACGGTTATACTACTTTAGGTGTGCAATGTACGCTTGCAATGAGAGATGGAAAGCCAGTAGCATGTCCCAGTCACTGCATAAGCGGTGTCTACCTGAGTAGAAAAGTGGTCTGAATCTTTTCTTGATTGGACTAAGGGGTTAAGTAGGAGGAGAGGTGGAGGCTCTGTGTGTGTGGTGTAGAGACCAGATATCGCCAGGGGATGGGCTTCACAGACGTATCATTCTACTTTTACTAGCTATTCTAGAGTTTTTATTCATAGGGCGATTGATTTAGTCTGCGAGGCGTCCTCTGTTGATGAGCAGGGGAGATTTGTCTTTTTATACTGTAAACTTGCGGGAAAATTATGTATTTTAGCCTTTGTTTATATTCTACTTCCTTTTTCCATTTATGTGCTCAACTCTTTGCTATCTATTATAGATCAATGGCCTGAATGTCTTTTATTAGTTATTGGGGATTTTAATTGTGTCATCAATTCCAAAACCCACTTTTCAAGGACCAGTTCAGGTCTGAAGTCACTTTGTGAGGCTTACATAATAGATACCACCCAAAAATGACCCCAGTTTAGAAACTACACCCCTCAAGGTATACAAAACTGTTTTACAAACTTTGTTAACCCTTTAGGTGTTCCACAAGAATTAATGGAAAATGGAGATGAAATTTCAGAATTTCACTTTTTTGGCAGATTTTACATTTTAATCTTTTTTTTCCAATAGCAAAGCAAGGGTTAACAGCCAAAGAGCAGGTTGTTACGGACTTGATGATATCAAATATGTCTACTTTCTATGATGTTTGTTTCAGTTTTAAAAATTAGTTTTTTGTATCTCCATTTTCTGAACGCCCTATTTATTTTATTTTTCTTCCGATCGTCTTGTGCAGGGGCTCGTTTTTTGCAGGAATTGCTGACGTTTTTATTGGTACAATTTTTGGGTACATATGATTTTCTTGATCATTCATTATTACACTTTATGGGGCAAGGTGACCAAAAAAATGGTTGTTTTGGCGCAGTTTTCATTTATTTATTTTTACAGCGTTTACCTGAGAGATTAGGAATTTTTTATAGAGCATATCGTTACGGACGTTGCAATACCTAATATGTCTACTTTTTCTTATTTATTTAAGTTTTACACAATAATAGCATTTTTGAAACAGAAATAATGATATGCGTTAATTTTTAACGTAAATTTGTTTTCCCTTAGTCCTAACAGCAGCACAAGTGGAGTTCTCCCCTGTGAAACTAGTAGGACAGGTGGAATTTTTGATGACAATAAATTTCCTACCAAGCACTAATTAAATAATTAGTTGAAACCCACCCCTATAAAGAGCAGACTGCCAATAATCCAGTGCTTTATATCAAGTAGAAACTAAACAAGGGTGGGAAATTTGTGTGCTGCTGTTAGGACTAAGGGAAAACAAATTTACGTTAAAAATTAACGCTTCCCTTATCTCCTAACCAGCAGCACAAGTGGGGACCTAGCAAGCAACACACACAAATTGGGAGGGTCTCCTCACAGGTACACAATACGGTCCCCCTTTTTTTTTTTTTTTTTTTTTTTACGAGAGGGCAGCAGACAGAATGGTGCGTCCAAATGCTACCCCCTCAGAGTGCCTAGAGTCTAGGCGATAATGTCTAACGAAAGTGCTGTGGGAGTTCCAGACTGCTAACACTTCTTCTTGAAGTGGACGGAGGTGCCAAATGGCCCAAGGAACTGCTTCTGCAGATGCTGACATGTGGCCCAACATCTTCATAAGTGTTCTGATGGACACTCAACGAGGTGCCATGAGAAACTGAGCGGCTCTTATGACTCGATCTTTCCTTTCTGGGGAGAGGGAGAGTGTCATTCTTTGAGAATCCACTATAAACCACAGGAATACCCTGGAAGTGGAAGGCAGGATCTGGGACTTTTCCCAATTTATCAACCAAAAAGGTCCAGCAAGGGTACCCTGTAATAACATCAGATAACTAAATTTATTAAGAAATGTAAGAAAATACACAATCAAAGAAAGTCTCACAACTGGATCCGGGGTAAGAGGCCAGTGTAAACCAGATGAGTGGGTAAGTGGTAGGGAATAGGTCCCTAGCACTAATGCCCTAAACTGGTCCTAAGCCCAGGGACGTCTCCTGATGGTGGGGACGCCCTGTCCACGTACCTAATCTCAACCTCCTAGCTGTCCCTGGTAAGGTGAACAGTGGGGGGAGATGGGTGAAGAGTGGTACCCGTACAGATTCCCAGCACACAATTAGAAAATAGAGAAGATGTCCCCTGTATACTGCCCTCGTGACAGTTTGCCAGGAGGTACAGGGTCCACCGAGAGGATAAAACTATACAGACAAACACACGCACACAAACATAAATCTAGCAATGTAAAAAGATGACCTGGCAAACTGTCACGAGGGCAGTATACAGGGGACATCTTCTCTATTTTCTAATTGTGTGCTGGGAATCTGTACGGGTACCACTCTTCACCCATCTCCCCCCACTGTTCACCTTACCAGGGACAGCTAGGAGGTTGAGATTAGGTACGTGGACAGGGCGTCCCCACCATCAGGAGACGTCCCTGGGCTTAGGACCAGTTTAGGGCATTAGTGCTAGGGACCTATTCCCTACCACTTACCCACTCATCTGGTTTACACTGGCCTCTTACCCCGGATCCAGTTGTGAGACTTTCTTTGATTGTGTATTTTCTTACATTTCTTAATAAATTTAGTTATCTGATGTTATTACAGGGTACCCTTGCTGGACTTTTTTGTTTTCTACAATAATACTCTGTCTTGGTATAATCTTAATATTTATACTGCTGGACTTTGTTGAATTTATCAACCAGCCTAACCGCTGGAGAGTCTGAAGAGCCAGATGAAGATGGGTTTGAAGAACGTCTAGAGACGCGGCTTTTAAGAGCCAGTCGTCTAGATATGGCACGATTTATAGTCCTTGAAGCCTGAGCTTGGCAACAACCGGAGCCACAACCTTGGTAAAGGTGTGGGGAGCGGAAGAGATGCAAAAGGGTAGAACAGCAAACTGGTAATGCTTTACCACACCCTTTATGGAGACCGCAACTTTCGGTGAGTTGGATGAATAGGGACATAAAGATAAGCGTCCTTTAGATCTATGGTTACCATGAGGTCTTCGTGATTTAGAATATTGATTAAGGAGCGGATGGTCTCCATTATGAAGCGCTTCTGCCTTATGAAGCGATTTAGGTAGCGCAGATCTATTATCATGCGCCAGTCTCCGGACGTCTTTGGGAGTAGAAATATGGGGGAATACACCCCTCGCCCTCGTTCGTGGGAGGGAACCTCCTCTAGGGCTTTTTTGTGAAGGTAATGGAGGACCGCGTCCTCCAGGATCTTTTGTTTGATTTGGGGTAGAGGCCGGGTTAACACAAATTTCTCCTGAGGGGTAGACACGAAGTCTATCGTGTAGCCAGACAAAATTATATTTAGGACCCACTGATCCGGAATTTCTTGCAGCCAGGCCTGCAGAAAAAAACTTAAACGACCTCCGACCGGAGGAACACTTGGAAGTTGTGCATCGCATGAAGGGTCTGGAGGGGAAGGGGGAAGTAAGCGGGAGAGTCATAGGTCCGCCTTGCGATCTCTGCCCCGACCACGACCGCGTCCACGTCTAGAGGACCCCTGACGTCTTTGGGATCTAGAAAGGCCCTGGGGTTTCTGGACCTTCTGTGGCCGCGAAAGGACTGTTGAGGGAGATTTTTCCCTTTTTTGTCTGCCAAGCTCTCCATGAGCTTGTCCAGCTCAGAACCAAATAGCCTTCCTGGCTCATATGGCAGGCCGCATAAATTAAACTTAGAGGTGTTATCAGCGACCCAAGGTCGCAACCAGAGGTGTCTACGGCTGGCAGAAGAAAGTGCCATACTTTTCGCAGCCAGCTTTAAATGCTGCGCAGAGGCGTCGCATAGAAAATCTGCTCCTAACAGGAGGGTCTTAAACTGATCCAGAATGTCCGTTCTGGCCACTCCGGCCTCCAGGTCAGCCTGAATTCTTAGGATGCGGGAATGTACAAAGTCTGCGGTCTCAGAAGAGGCAACAGCTACTGACGCGGAAGCTGCCGCAGCGGAGTAATTACGCCAAAAGGTGCATTCAACCCTCCGATCTAACGGGTCCTGGAGATTACTACCGTCATCTGACGGGACTAGGGTCCTTTTGGACAATTTGGATATCGCCATATCGACCTTCGGAGGCGGTACCCAAAGGTCAGATTCAGACTCTTGGAGGGGAAACATTAGTTTAAACCTCTTGTTGAGGACTGGACCCTTTACCGGATGCTTCCATTCGTTAAGCATGAATCGCTTAAGGTTTTCGTCCACTTTGAAGGTTCTCAACCCCCTAGAGGTGGACGGTGGAGCTTCCCTTTGCTCAACATCACGATCCCTTGACCGGATGGAGTGTAAAAGCCTTTGGGTCTTTTCGGCTGAACACAGGAACAGTGAGTCTTCATCGTCCGAGGAAGAGGAAGAATGGTTGTCCACGGAGATAGCGTCCTCCAGCATAGGCATCGTACCCGGAGAAGACACTCTTGCTCTTTTGGATGCTAGGGGGTTCTTAATTTCAGAAATGGAATTTCCCATAGAGTCCTTCATCCACCCAAACATGTTGCTTACAGTGGGGTGCGACAGAGGAGGATGACATAACGGACACCTGTTATACTCATAGGAGTCCGGCATTGGCATCTCGCAAGAAACACAGACTAGATGTCTCTGCTTGTGGGAGGCTTTCCCGCGTTAGCTCTCTGCTCAGAAAGAGGAAGTACTCCTCTTGTTGTGGACTTATATAGGTGAACAAGCTCCACCTCTGCCTTAGCTCGGCCCCCCCCCCCCCCCCCCCGATAGCCCCACCTCAAAGCTAAATCTTTCCCTGAATGCTCAGGAATCTTAGTTTTAAACACACATATATTAAATGTACATTAAAACCCTGTAGCCCCCGGGGCTCACACTACAGTTATACACCACCATTTGGAAACAAAAAATCGGCGCGAGAACCGGAAGTCGTCGATGACGCACTTCCTGTCGGACCATACAGCGCCGTGCAGCAGGAGCAACGATGGGATGCCGGCAGTCCACGCCGGCCTCGCAGGCAGGACAGAGTGCCGCGATAGGCACCGCCCACCAGCCTGAACCGCCGCTACCTCCCTTGCAGCGTAGCAGAACGGCGGATCACGAGACCAGCGACACAGATGCTGAAGGGACCGGGAGTTAGAGAGGACAACTCTGGCCCAGGAGCTAGAACAAACACAGATAATGTGGTAGGAAAATATCTATATAGAAAAAAACTAATTTTTTAAGGTAACAGGCCGCAGCCTGACCCGTCCTACAGTCCACAGGGACAGAGAAAAAAAACACTGGATTATGGGCAGTCTGCCCTTTATAGGGGTGGGTTTCTACTAATTATTTAATTAGTGCTTGGTAGGAAATTTATTGTCATCAAAAATTCCACCTGTCCTACTAGTTTCACAGGGGAGAACTCCACTTGTGCTGCTGGTTAGGATGTAAGGGAAATTAAGTGTATCCATAGTCTGAGAGCAATAGCTTTTTTATTTTTTGACAGAGTTTATTAGGTAGGATCTCATTTTTTGCGGGATGAGGTGACGGTCTGATTGGTACTATTTTGGGGACATACGTCTTTTTGATCACTTGCTGTTGCAATTTTTGTGATGTAACGTGACAAAAATGGCTTTTTTTTTTTTTAGGGTGTTTATCAGACAGGGTGGATCATGTGATATATTTATAGAGCCGATCATTACAGACGCGGCGATACCTAATATGTGTGGGGATGTGTGTTTTTTCTTTTCTTTTTTTTATTATAAAATAAGGGGAAAAGGGTGTTTTTCTTTTTTTACTTTATTAATTTTATTGCTTTATTAATTTTATTAAAAACACTTTTTTTTACTTTTTTTTCTTTACTTTATTTCTGATGTTCACTTTTGGGGGTCTGATCCCCTCTGCAATGCATTACAATACATCTGTATTGTAATGCATTGCCTGTTAGTTTATGACACTGAGTCATACACTAACAGTGTCATGCCCTGCCCTGTGAGTGACCTGAGAATATCTGTCAGACTTGCGGCACGTGAGCCTATGTGACAGATTGTTCCTATTGAACTGAATGTACCTTATTGAAGTTTTTTTAAAACATAACATTTATTTCATTTATTTCATTTAATTTTAAGATAATTAGACACTAAATTAAAACTGCTAGAGGTGCACTGCTTTACTGGAAGGGTGTCGGGTATAACTGGCAGCTATAGTCCCATATGTATCATGCGGCACTTTGTCAGAGGGGACGCTTGAGAATTATATTGATGGGGGATGCTCGACCTAGGTTCTTTCCCTATATAAGCTAATTCAGGAAGCTGGGAGAACCCTGACAGGCTGTGATCGGAGCACCCGCCCTGAGAAGGGCGACCCCCAGCCGCTGGAACCTTGGGTCTATTGCTGTCAAACCCTAACAGTAATCCTTCCTAAGGACATCTGTACATTAGGAAGGATTACTGTTAGGGTTTGACAGCAATAGACCCAAGGTTCCATCGGCTGGGGGTCGCCCTTCTCAGGGCGGGTGCTCCGATCACAGCCTGTCAGGGTTCTCCCAGCTTCCTGAATTAGCTTATATAGGGAAAGAACCTAGGTCGATCATCCCCATCAAGATAATTCTCAAGCGTCCCCTCTGACAAAGTGCCGCATGATACATATGGGACTATAGCTGCCAGTTATACCCGACACCCTTCCAGTAAAGCAGTGCACCTCCAGCATTGTTCTCCCAGCTGGAGGTGCACTGCTTTACTGGAAGGGTGTCGGGTATAACTGGCAGCTATAGTCCCATATGTATCATGCAGCACTTTGTTAGAGGGGACGCTTGAGAATTATCTTGATGGGGGATGCTCGACCTAGGTTCTTTCCCTATATAAGCTAATTCAGGGCTGTCAGCTGAGGTCTGATTAACATTGGGGGTCTGATGAAAAATATTTTTTTCCTATTGTCCTCCTCTAAAACCTAGGTGCGTCTTAAGGGCCAGTGCGTCTTATAGGGTGAAAAATATGGTAAAAGTATATTGGAATGGTATTAATAATTTTCTTATTTATAAATTTAACTTACAGATTCCTTTTAAGGTATCATTTTTTTTTATATTGAGGGATCTTTATAACCTATATATTCATAAATATAAAAAGATATTTTTTTAGGTAGAATATTATTTTTGGCCAGGCTCTTGGTTATCCGGGTCTAGTTTTCACAATATATTCCAGACGTGAATGCATGGATAAACTTGGTTAACAAGGTTAAAAACTATAAGAATATTCTATATAAGCAAATAAATGCTAAAGAGAAGTGGACCAAGATATGGGAGGCTTGGAGGTTTAAAACCTCAACGGTATATTGGTCTTGACTCTCTCGTTGTAACTTCCCTTTTTTGCCTCTTCCTCTTTTCCGTTCTGTTTTGATTGAGTGATAGTGAAATTTGAGACGCATCACAAGGGGGGGGGTTGGGAGTTGGTGGTCTATGGGGAAAGAAAAGTATAATAATATTGAATTTTGATTTTGTATTAAAAATTTAATTGTATTTGTTTTTTTCTAATAAAATATTGAAAAAAATATATAAAAAATAAAGTATGCCACCACCTGCTGGTTAAGGTCCTGCTCCAGGTCTAGCTGCTCCTGCTGCTGCTGGTGAGTAGTTTCTTTACTAGGCGGGTGAAGAAAGCTGCTCATCAGCGACTCTAGACTTAAGTTGCTGCTGATGGAGCTGAAACTGCTCCTACCTCTCCACCCTGCCACAGTAGCCATGGCAGAGGAACGTGAGTGCAGAGGACCCCCCCTGGTCAGACTTGCAAGAGGATGGACGATGGCGCAGATAGGCAGCGGCCAACTGACTACATAGGATGTCTCTATAGTAGTTCAGTTTGTCCTCCCTCTCAGCGGGTGTAAAAAAGGCCCCCATTTTGGACTGGTAGCGAGGGTCCAATAAGGTGGAGAGCCAGAAGTCATCCTTCTGCCGAATGGAGACAATTGGGCTGTCACTACGCAAGCGAGTGAGCATGCATCTGGCCATTTGTGCAAGTTACTTGGAGATACTCGCTGCCTCCATCTCCGTTGCATACTACAATGGCGTGTCTGTGTCCTCTGCCTAATCTTCCTCATCGCCCTGTAGATCCTCTGGCTGCTCCTGCTCTGCCTCTCCTGTCACCTATGTAGAAAAAACACCCATTTTGCTACATATTGCTTGTGCTCCAATGTCCTCCTCTTCCAGTTCAGCCCCCACAGGGCTCATGTAGCCGTGAGATCTAGGTGCCATATCTCCAGTTTCCTGACCAGCCAGATTAACCAGCATCTGTTCCAGGACATGAAGCAGTGGAATGACGTTGTTCATCCCGTAGTCCTGGCGACTGACAAATAACGTGGCCTCCTCAAAGGGCCTGAGCAAACGGCAGGTGTCACGTTTCAAATGCAACATCTTTCAAGTGCAACTCTTTAAGTGCACATACTGAATTATACCAGAATGTAATATTATGGATATGGAATCCACTTTGTCATCACTGCCTACTGACCATCAACAAATTCTCTCCTCTCCAGGTATGTCTGCATTGAACCTAACTGTTGCACCCAGCTTTTCCATAATCTGATATTGTCCACACCCCTCATCTTTTCTTCTCATTCCCTGGTATGTCTGCATTGAACCTAACTGCTGCACCCAGCTTTTCCAGAGTCTGATATTGTCCACACCCCTCATCTTTCCTTCTCATTTCCTGGTATGTCTGCATTGAACTTTAATGTTTCTTTCTCTGCTGGATTTATTGAGTATTTGTTTACATTGACTATTTCACCCCTGTATCTGGTCCTCCCTTGATTAGGTCACATTTGATTGAACTCTGAGTGGTGTAAATCTAAATCTTCCAGACCTTGGTCTTTCGAAATGCAACATCTTTCAAGTGCAAATCTTTAAGTGCACATACTGAATTATACCAGAATGGGACCAGAAGGGGACCAAAGGTATTCACAGACAAAGTTATTGCAAACAATGTTTCAATCTTTCATTTTACTCTTCCCACTTTTCCAAAACCTCCTGAAATATCCCCACATCCATTCACCCAGCGAGGAACTATTCATCTCTCTCTCCATCTTACCTTTTCATCTGATCTCTTACACAAACCTGTTTGGCAACGTAAAACACTTCCTTCCCAAACACACACAGATACCTCCTGCCCTCTCTTATTCTCACCTACTAACACTTTCTGCTTCTCCTTATTGCTGGTGATATCTCTTCTAATCCAGGCCCCTCAGCAAATCCCCACTATGAGCTCTACGTCCCACTATAAATCTCCTTCTACAAAATTCTGCAACCCCTTAAACCTAATAACTAGGGTTAAGCAAACCCGTACTGTAAAGTTCGGGTTCGTACCGAACTTTGCGATTTTTGGACCCCGGACCCGAACATTTTAGTAAAAGTTCAGGTTCGGTGTTCGGCGCTTTATTGGCGCTTTTTGAAAGGAGCAGCCAATCAACAAGCGGTTAACTGTCTAACCTTAGAAGCCATCACAGCCATGCCTACTAATGGCATGGCTGTGATTGGCCAGTGCATCATCTGACCTAGGCTCTATATAAGCTGGAGTCACGTAGCGCTGCACGTCACTCTGCTGTTACTAGTGTAGGGAGAGGCTGCTGCTGGTGATTTCAGGGAGAGAATAGGACTCTTTGCTCAAAATCAGAATCTAACTCAGCGATCTACATACATTGTGTTTTGTGGGTGCAGGGCACAATTTTTTTATCCTGCCCTGAGCCCAGTGACCGAAAAAAACAAACTTTAATAAGTCAGTTAGGTGGGCGGCAGCGGCGGCCATTTTATGCAAGCTCAGTGCAAATCAATTTTTTTTTGGCAATATACAACATCTGGATTAGTCAGTGTGCAATTTAAGCTAAAAATACACCCATCATTTTCTGGGGTTTTAAAAACACACTTTATTGCCAAAAACCACTATTTTCCTGATCCGCAAGAGTTAAATTCAAGTTTAATATATACAGCTTTCATATTCTGTTACCAAAAAACACTTTTTTTGGCAATATACAACATCTGGATTAGTTCGTGTGCAATTTAAGCTAGAAATATACCCATCATTTTCTGGGGTTTTAAAAACACACTTTTTTGCCAAAAAACTGTATTTTCCTGATCTGCAAGTGTTAAATTCAAGTTTAATATTTACAGCTTTCATATTCTGTGACCAAAAAAACACTTTTTTGGCAATATAACCACCTACAGTGGTTCAGGCCATGTGAGATACACCCTTTACATACAGGGGTTTGATTCAGGCATTTGAAATACAGCCATTTTGGGCAAAGAAATCTTTAATTCAGGCCTACATTGGGTCAGGCCATGTAAGATACACCCTGTATATACAGGGCTTATATTCTTTCATTAATAAAACACCCTTTTTGGGGCAAAATACACAATATTTCAGGCCTTGCAGCATAAGCACATTTGAAATTCCTGGGTTATATACTGCTGCCATATTGAGTTATTAAACAAACACCCGTTTGGGCAAAAAAAGTTTATTTGCAGCCTTTGCTGCATATGTCATTGTGAGATACACCCTTAATACTTTTGGGTTAGATTCAGAGATTTGAAATACCACCATTTGGTGCACCAATATTTAATTCAGGCCTACAGTAGTTCAGGCCTTGTGAGATACACCCTTTACATACAGGGGTTTGATTCAGGCATTTGAAATACAGCCATTTTGGGCAAAGAAATCTTTTATTCAGGCCTACACTGGTTCAGGCCGTGTGAGATACACCCTTTACATACAGGGGTTTGATTCAGGCATTTGAAATACAGTCATTTTGGGCAAAGAAATTTTTAATTCAGGCCTACAGTGGGTCAGGCCGTGTGAGATACATTCTGTATATACAGGGCTTATATTCTTTCCTTAATAAAACACCCTTTTTGGGGCAAAATACACAATATTTCAGGCCTTGCAGCATAAGCACGTTTGAAATTATTGAGTTAAATACTGCTGCCATATTAAGTTATTAAACAAACACTCGTTTGGGCAAAAAAAGTTTATTTGGCAGCCTTTGCTGCATATGTCATTGGGAGATACACCCTTAATACATTTGGGTTAGATTCAGAAATTTGAAATACCGCCATTTGGTGAACCAATATTTAATTCAGGCCTACAGTGGTTCAGGCCGTGTGAGATATACCCTTTGCATACAGGGGTTTGATTCAGGCATTTGAAATACAGCCATTTTGGGCAGAGAAATCTTTAAATCAGGTCTACAGTGGGTCAGGCCATGTGAGATACACCCTTTACATACAGGGGTTTGATTCAGGCATTTGAAATACAGCCATTTTGGGCAAAGAAATCTTTATTCAGGCATACACTGGTTCAGGCCGTGTGAGATACACCCTTTACATACAGGGGTTTGATTCAGGCATTTGAAATACAGCCATTTTGGGCAAAGAAATCTTTAATTGAGGCCTAGTCTGGTTCAGGCCATGTGAGATACACCCTTTACATACTGTCGTTCTATTCTACTATTAATTAAACACCCATTTAGGGCATGATCCTAAATTTGAGAAATATGAGGAGAGCGTCAAATAAGGGACGTGGCCCAGGTCGTGGTGCTGCTGGTGGAGCTCCTGTTGCAGGGAGAGGACGTGGTCGATCTGTGCCAGCTACATGCACAAGTGAAAACCCTTCCTCAGGTGCGAGTAGGCGACAGAACCTGCAGCGGTATTTGGTCAGGCCTTATGCGGCTCTACGAATGGTAAGGCCTGGAACAAGTACAGGAGATAGTATATTGGGTTGCTGACAGTGGATCCAGTTCCTTCACATTGTCTCCCACCCATTCTCCTGCTGAAAGACCACAGTTGGCACCTGCAGCCGATGTCCATCAGTCTGTCACCTCACCCCCTTACAAATCAGCCAAGCATTCTGAGCCCCAAGTCATGCAGCAGTCTCTTCTACTGTTTAATGACTCTGTTAGCAGGGTTTCTCAGGGCCATCCACCTAGCCCTGTCCCAGAAATGGAAGAGATTGAGTGCACCGATGCCCAACCACTTATTTTTCAAGATGAGTACATGGGAGGACCATCGCAGCACGTCTCGGATGATGACGAAACATAGGTGCCAACTGCTGGGGCTTTCGAAAGTGTGCAGACCGACAAGGAAGGCAGGGGTGAAGACTGGGTGGAAGATGATGTGGAGGACGATGAGGTCCTCAACCCCACATGGAATCAAGGTCATGCAAGTGACCTATGTAGTTCGGAGGAAGAGGCGGTGGTCGCACAGAGCCACCAGCACAGCAGAAGAGGGAGCAGGGTGCAAAAGCGGAGCGGCCGTCCTATAGACAGTACGCCTGCTACAGCCCACCACAGCAAGGGACGGAGCACACCAAAGCCAGCTCCAAGGAGTTCCCTGGCGTGGCAGTTCTTCAGACAATGTGCTGACGACAAGACACTAGTGGTTTGCACGCTGTGCAATCAGAGGCTGAAGCGAGGAATAAAAGTTATCAAGCTGAGCACAACCTGCCTGACCAGGCATTTAAGTGCAAAGCACGAGCTGCAGTGGAGTAGACACCTCAAAAACCAAGAAAGGTCTCTGGCTCCTCCTGCTTCCTCTTCTGCTGCAGTCTCGGCCTCTTCATCCACCTCTGAAGTGACAGTGCCACCTGGCACCCCACAAACAAAGGATCTGCCAGCAACACCAACACCTGGGTCACCAAGCATCTCCACAATGTCTCACGGAAGTGTTCAGCTCTCCATCTCCCAAATGCTGGAGAGGAAGAGGAAGTACCCCCCTACCCACCCGGGATCCCTAGCCCTAAATGCCAGCATTTCTAAATTACTGGCCTTTGAAATACTGTCATTCCGTCTGGTGGAGACGGATAGTTTTAAAGGCCTTATGACGGTGGCTGTCCCGCTATACGTCGTGCCCAGCCGCCACTACTTTTCAAGGAAAGCCATCCCTTCCCTGCACAACCAAGTAGGGGACAAAATCAGGTGCGCACTGCGCAACACCATCTGTGGCAAGGTGTCCCTGACTACGGATACGTGGACCAGTAGGCACGGTCAGGGCCATTATATCTCCATAACAGCACACTGGGTAAATGCAGTGGAGGCTGGGCCTGAGGCGGATAACAGTTTGGTGCATGTCCTCCCACCACTGAGGATTGCAGGGCGCTTCAGTTTGCCTCCTGTTGCTTCCTCCTCCTACTCTGCTTCCTCATCCTCTACCGGCTCCTCATCCGGTCAGCGTAACACCTTCACCACCAACTTCAGCACAGCCAGGGGTAAACGACAGCAGGCAGTTTTAAAACTTATCTGTTTGGGGGACAAACCCCACACCACGCAGGAGCTGTGGACGGGCCTTGAACAACAAACTGATGAGTGGTTTGTGCCCACTCATCGGCCTGGTGGTGTGCGATAATGGGCGAAATCTCGTAGCAGCTCTGGGACTAGCCGGTTTTACACACATCCCTTGCCTGACGCATGTGCTGAATTTGGTGGTGCAGATATTCCTTAAAAATTACCCCAATATGTCAGAGCTGCTGCATAAAGTGCGGGCCATCTGTGCGCTTTCAGCGTTCTCGTCCTGCTGCTGCTCGACTGTCAGCGCTGCAGTGTAACTTCGGCCTTCCCGAATTTCACCTTTCACATGCTGACCAGGCTGTGCGAGCAGCAGCAGCTGATAGTGGAGTTTCAGCTGCAGCACGCACGGATGAGTCGCTTGGCGGAACAGCACCACTTCACCACCAATGACTGGGCCTCCATGCGAGACCTGTGTTCCTTGTTGCGCTGTTTTGAGTACTCCATTAACATGGCCAGTGCAGATAACGACGTTCTCAGCGTTACTATTCCACTTCTATGTCTCCTTGAAAAAACGCTCCTGGTAATAATGGAAGAGGATGTGGCACAGGAGGAGGAGGAGGAGGAAGAGGGATCATTTCGTAGGGTTTCCGGCCAGTCATTCCCAAGTGGTTCCGAGGGTGGGTTCCTGCACCCACAAAACCCAAAGTACACAATTGTCCAGCCAGGGCACAGTTCTGGAGGATGACGAGGTGGAGGATGAGGAGGAGGAGATACCATGTTCTCAGCAGAGTGGCACCCAGAACAGCTCATGGCCATCACTGGTGCATGGCTGGGTGGATACAGAGGACACAGACGATACACCTCCCACAGAGGACAGCTTTTAGTTGTCTCTGGGCAGCCTGGCACACATGAGCGATTACATGCTGCAGTGTCTCCGCAACGACCGCCCACATTCTAACTTGTGTTGATTACTGGGTGGCCACGCTGCTGGATCCCCGTTGCAAGGACAATGTACCGTCCTTAATTCCGTCACTGGAGCATGATCGTAAGATGCGCGACTAAAAGCGCACGCTGGTAGACGCGCTGCTGGTGGCATTCCCACCTGACAGCGGGGGCACAGTGGAAGCACAAGGCAAAGGCAGAGGACGATGAAGAGGTTGCCAACGCAGCTGGGGCACCACCAGCACCTCAGAAGGCAGGGTTAGCATGGTAGAAATGTGGAAAAGCTTTGTCAGCACGCCACAACCAGCACTACCAACAGATATACCGATGTGTCATCGCTACCGCTCCCTTATTTCGCAATTCGTTACTAACTAAACGCGATTTTATCTTCTCCAGTGTATCAATACACACCAATGCGAGTAGATGGCGGTGTTGAGTTAAAGTACTAGATTAATCAGTAGTACCGTACTTTATGTGAATTTCTAGCAGTGTAACTGGATGTACAGAACAGCATGTGCTGTGTTTTAACCCCTTAGTGACCAAGCCTGTTTGGGCCTTAATGACCAAGCCAAATTTTGGAAATCTGACATGTGTCATTTTAGCTTAGAATAACTTTGTAACGGTTTTGCACATCAAAGTAATTCTGACATTGTTTTCTCGTCACATATTGTACTTTACTTAGGTGGTAAAATTATACCGATAAAATATGCGTATCTTTATTAAAAAAGTGAAAATTTATGAAAATTTGTAAAAATTGGCACATTTTCCTATTTTAAACTGCAATATTTCATATACATACATAAATACTATTCAATATTTTTTTATCAGAAATATATTTCCACATCTTTACTTTATTTTGGCTGCACTCACAATTTTTTTTTACTTTTTATTTTTTTATTTAGGAGACTTTACATTTTAACATAAATTTTAACATTTTTGAAGTACATATTTTTTCCTGCAACAAGCCAAGTTTGCAGAGGCTTATAAGTGTCAGAATAATAGAACGCCCCCAAAAGTGAACCCATTTTAAAAACTAGGCCCCTTAACGTATTTATCTATGGGTGTAATGAGTTTTTTGACCCACTAGTTTTTTAAAGAAATTAATGCTAAGAAGGTGAAAATAAATGTAATTTTCATTTTTTACACAAAAGTGTCAATTGAAAGACAGATTTTTTTCTACAGAGCACATGAAAATGAAGATGTACACTCCAAAATGTATCACCCCGTTTCTCCTGTCTTCAGAAATACCCCCATTGTGGCCCTAATCTTATGTCTTGACAAACGGCAGGGCCCAAACATAAAGGAACACCCAGTTGTTTTCAGAACACAAAATTTGCTTGAAAATGGTTCAGGCCCCATTGCACACTTGTAATGGCGTTGAGCTGCCAAAACAATAGAAAACCCCCATAATGGACCCCATTTTGAAAACTAGACCCCCTAAGGTATTCACCTAGGGGTGTAGTGAGCATTTAGACCCCCTAGTTTTTTGTAGAAATTAATGCAAAGCAGGCAGAAAAAATGTAATTTTCATTTTTTACACAAAAGTGTCAATTGAAAGACAGATTTTTTTCTACAGAGCACATGAAAATGAAGATGTACACTCCAAAATGTATCACCCCGTTTCTCCTGTCTTCAGAAATACCCCCATTGTGGCCCTAATCTTATGTCTTGACAAACGACAGGGCCCAAACATAAAGGAACACCCAGTTGTTTTCAGAACACAAAATTTGCTTGAAAATGGTTCAGGCCCCATTGCACACTTGTAATGGCGTTGAGCTGCCAAAACAATAGAAAACCCCCATAATGGACCCCATTTTGAAAACTAGACCCCCTAAGGTATTCACCTAGGGGTGTAGTGAGCATTTAGACCCCCTAGTTTTTTGTAGAAATTTATGCAAAGCAAATCAGAAAAGGTAAAATTTATTCCAATGTCTCTACGACCCATCCCAAAGGGATCCCTCCCTCCCTGGAAAGCCCACAAACTAAACAGAAAATGAGAATAAATTGAATTCCTGAACCCCCCCCCCCCCGTTCTTTTTGGTATTAATTAAATAAAATTAATAATTCGCAACCGTATGGTATGTTTCAAAGCAGGGGTAATTACAGAGGCCTGGTTGTGATGGGCAACTGGAGCAGTAAATCCGGGTGTCCCTCCTCCTTCCATGTTTGCTACACACCCGGCATCTTTTCTGGGGATACGTTTTGCTGGTAGTGGCAGGGACGGGGTGAGGGAAATGGCGTTCTGAAAGCCTTCGAACGTCCTCCGATTCGAAGGTTTGCCTAGGGGCGGGGGACTCAAACAGGAGACTCTCAATCACCTTCTCCTGGTACTCTAGGAAGTTGAGGTTTCCCTGGGACTTTTTAAATAAAATAAAACTATTGTAGGTAGCAATCTGGATGAGGTAGACTGCTACCTTTTTATACCAGGCCCTGTTTTTTCGCTTCACCAGGTAGGGGTGAAGCGCCTGGTCCGAGAGGTCTACACCTCCCATAAATTTATTATAGTCTGTCACACAGACTGGTTTGTGCTTGTCCGCCGTAGCCCCCCTCTCCCTAACTGCCACTGTGGTGTCTGCATGCAAGGTGGTCAGCATGTAGACATCCCTCCTGTCCTTCCACTTCACAGCAAGCAGCTGGTCACTTGCGAGGGCGAAGGATGTTCCTTTCTCCAAACGTTTGGAGACCAGCGGTTGTGGGTATCCCACTCTATTTTTGCGGACTGTCCCACAAGCCCCTGTGTTTGCAGCATGGAGGGATTTATAAAGGGGTATACTAGTGTAAAAATTATCGGTGTACACGTGGTACCCTTTGTGCAGGAATGGCGCCAATAAATCCCACACAATTTTTCCTGATGTCCCAATATTTTCAGGGCAGCCTGGGGGGTTAAGTTGGGAGTCTCTGCCCTCATAAATAGACAGACCACAGGTGTAGCCGGTTGTGCTCTCGCACACCTTATATAATTTTATCCCATATCTGGCACGCTTGGAGGGAATATATTGACGGAAGGAAAGGCGGCCTTTAAAACTAAAAAGGGATTCGTCAACGGATAAATTTTTCTCAGGGGTATATAATTTCAAGAATAAATCTGTAAGGAGAGAAATAAGGGGTCTCAATTTATTTAGGCGGTCGAAGGCTGGGTCAGTTCTGGGGGGGACTTGGGAATTGTCTGAAAAATGCATGAACCGCATTAGAACTTCATAGCGGTTACGGGACATAACTGCTGCAAACACAGGGGTTGAGTGGACAGTACTCGCAGCCCAATAGGATCGGACAGAGGGTTTTTTTACAATGCCCATGTTCAGGGTAAGCCCCAAAATTTTTTTTATTTCAGGGACACTTGTGGGGGTCCACCGTCTTACATAAATAGACGTGGGCTTTTGTACAGAAAACTGTGTGGCGTACAAATTAGTTTGCTGCACAATTAACTCAAGGACGTTATCGTCCAAAAATAAATGAAAAAAATCATAAGGGGTACAATTGCCGACATCCACATTAATTTGGGGAGTGGATAAAAATTGGGGTACTTGGGGGGAAAATGAAGTGGCAGGAACCCACGTAGCAGAAGGGACGGGACCGCTGGGTGGAGAATGAGAGGAGGTGGTGACTTCTACCACCATAGGGCTATGGGGTCTGGGGATGGAATCGGAGTCCTCGCTATCTGAAAATATTTCCGCCTCTGAAGCGGTGCCAGATTCAGAGTGGTCAGAGCAGAGAAATTCGTAGGCCTGCTCCGCACTTAACAATCTCCGAGCCATTTTTTTTTTTTTCTGTACAGCTCAGAAATAACTGACCGTCCCTAAAACTGACTGACACCCACCGACTGATTGACACCCACTGACAGAGTGACACCCAACAACTCACTGACACCCACCGACTGACTGACACTGACTGACCGCCAGTAACAGACGGACACAGGGTCCCTAATAAAAATAATTGACCGTAACTAATAGACGTCTAATGACGGACGCCTAATCACGGACATCCACTGACCGCCAGTTACTGACGGACAGTTTATAATTTGATTTTTTTTCTTTTTCTTTTCACAGTAAGTATTCACAGAGCCAGGACAGAAGTCTGATCTCTCTCTCCTCACAGAACAACTGCGCTGAGGGGAGAGAGAAGCACAGCCCCTGTCCTGGCCATGTTTTGTAAATATAATGGATCTGATCTCCATGATAGGTTTATCATGGAGACCACATGATCAGGGACCATTATTATTGGTCCCTGATGGTTACTGTGATGAAGGCAGATCTTCAGCACAGTAACCAGTGCGCATGTCTGTGGCTTTTTTTTATTTTATTATGGGGGGGGCGCCCTAATAACTTTATTATCACATATCTTGGGGCCATATTGCTGGGGGACCCGATCGGGGCATAATTCAAACTTCTCTCTCCTCTCCTGAGGAGAGAGACCTTACAGAGAGCGGCGGCGGCCGGCTTTAAGTCTGCGCATGCGCCGGGCCGCCGCCGCCATCTTCCTTGGGGGTAAGGGGGGGGTGGGGGTGAGGATCGGGACCCAGCTTAGGACCTGCAGCGCTGGGGGACCCGATCCTAGCACTGGAGACTTTCTCCCTCCTCTCTTACATGAGAGGAGGGAGAAAGTTTAGTGCGGGTAGATCCGCTTGTCACGGTCTCTGATCACTGCCCCGAGCCCTCAGCTACCTCCGGTAGCTGCGGGAACGGAGCTGCAGAGCTTGATTTTAGCGCTAACTTGGGCTAAAGTGCCGCCGTAAAAAGGCGGCGCTCCAGCCCAAGGCCCCTTAGTGACCGCCGTAAAAACACGTATGGGTGGTCACTAAGGGGTTAATATCGCTCTCCGGCTCCTAATACAGACTGTAGTCATCCCGACACTGTACAGGAGCCGGGCGCTATAGGGGATGGCACCTGAACAGTCAATCATTAAATAAAATAAAATAAATGGGTGAGCGGAACCACACAGACCTACAGTATATCGGGTTGGGGAGCCGCAGGTACGGTACTGTACCCCACTGCACCCGACTGTACTGTCCTGTACCCCACTGCACCCGACTGTACTGTCCTGTGCCCCACTGCATCTTATTGTTTACTGTATGTACAGTACTGTATATTAATAGGACTGGAGGTGTTAAAAATAAAAAAAAAATAATAAACTACTGTACAATGGACTAACTGTACATTAATATATTTATGTATCGATCACAATTATGAATCAATACATCGAGAATATTAGACTATATATTTGCATATGCAGCTCTGTAATATATCTGTATACACCGTTTCGTTATGTCTTTAGATCTGTGATACAAGTGGATTAGATTTGGATAACACCTGGTGATACATTGTACCAGATTTTTTGCGGTCTACTGCATACAGATATATAATAGAGCGGTGTGTACAGATATATAACTATTGACATCAACCTGTCTGCCACAGAAATATAAATATAACACCTGAATAGGTGTCTATAATTACTGAATAAGGGGACAGGATCCCTTGGTTGCCGCTGGTAATTACTAGCAGCTACTAGTTCAGTAGATATAAAACCCCGCTGCACACTGACAATTTTAAACATATTTTTTTCTATTACACTTATGTTTTAAGAATGATGAAATAAAGATATATATTTTAATATTAGATAGAGACCCCTAAAGGGATTTGGTTTGGTCTATTGACCGTGGTATACATTGTTTACTGTATATGGTGTTACTTTACACCCTACCCCCCACTCTCAGTATGGCTACAATAGGATCTAAGGCCTCTTTCACATGGGCGAGGAGGGGCTGGAGGGGTTAAAAATAGGTCTGGAGGGGTTAAAAATTTATAAAAAATAATTTAACTCACCTTAATCTACTTGTTCGCGCAGCCCGGCTTCTCTTCTGTCTTCTTCTTTGAGGAATAGGACCTTTGATGTGACACCTTTGATGATGTCACTGCGCTCATCACATGGTCCATTACATGATCTGTTACCATGGTGATGGATCATGTGACGGACCATGTGTTGAGCGTAGTGACGTCACCACAGGTCCTTTTCCTGTGCACAGCACAGAAGAAGAAAGAAGAGAAGACGGGCTGCGCGAACAAGTGGATTAAGATGAGTTAAATGTATTTATTTTTGTACTATTGTACTATGCATTCTGTATTAAGAATGCTATTATTTTACCTTATTACCATGTTATAAGGGAAAATAATAATGATCGAGTCCCCATCCCGATCGTCTCCTAGAAACCGTGCGTAAAAATCGCACCACATCCGCACTTGCTTGCGGATGCTTGCGATTTTCACGCACCCCATTCACTTCTATGGGGCCTGCGTTGCTTGGAAAACGCACAAAGAGGAGCATGCTTTGATTTTCACACAACGCACAAGTGATGCGTGAAAATCACTGCTTATCTGCATAGCCCCATAAAATATTAATGGGTCCGGATTCAGTGCGTGTGCAATGCGTTCACCTCACGCATTGCAGCCGCGCGGAAATCTCGCCCGTGTGAAAGGGGCCTTACAAGTGGAGTACGTGTTTATTAACTAAAATCAGGAAAATAGCTAAAATAATGACCAGCAATAAAAAAAATAGCAATGAATAAAAAATAGCAATAAATTTTAAATAGTGATAGATCCAGGAGCATACACAAACAAATAAATTAATATCCCATAAATATCATAGTTTATGTAGCATCACCTGAGTTAGATAGTGTTCCAATTCACAGAGGGGAATACGACAAGTTCAGTTCACTTCCATATTCTAATATAATTGTAGCAGCATAGAATAGGAGAATAGAGAAATATATATATATATGTATCCAAGTTCACAGCAATTTGTTGCAGTATAGACAAGGTGGCAGTAGTTGGTAAGTAATTATTAATGTCAGCGCTTCGATTTTGTAATGGAATTTGCCATATAACAGAGACAGCAGGCAGTTAGTGAAGGACCTATTTATGGGATATTCATTTATTTGTTTGTGTATGCTTCTGGATCTATCACTATTTTATATGTATTGCTATTTTTATTCATTGTTATTTTTTATTGCTGGTCATTGTTTAGCTATTGTCCTGATTTTAGTTAATAAACACGTACTCCACTTGTAAGTGTTGCCTGCTACTATTTATTTATTTATTTACAACTAGATTGGGTGAGTCTTTTAGCAGTGCACCTATCCATTATTACTCCTGGTTGAGCAACCCAATATTTTTATATGTGAAAAACTTGCATTAATTTTTAAATTATTATTTTTGCATTTTTCCTATTTACATACATTTACATATATTTTATTGATTTATTTATATAAGGACCAATCAGAAAAGAAAATGGCAGTCTACATTTTTTGGGAGGCAGAGATACTGTCCTTTTTTTTTTTTACCCTGGATGTTCTGGAGCGTCCCCCTGACCTTCTCTCATAAGGCCCATTAACCCTTTCATCCCCTTGCTTCCATCACAGTTCTACAGTACCTCGCGCTGAGCGGCAGTATAACCAGAAGCGCAGTGAAAGGCACCAGCAGTGAAAGGGTCTCCAGCAGGAAAATAACCTGCACTTTCAGCCTGCAGACAATACCCCCCTTCCCCAAACAGGGAGTTCCTTTTGTCTCCGGGATTTCAGTGAATGGGAGGGCATGGCATCAGTGTGTAGAGAGATAGCGTGCAATCTAATTCACAGACAGCAAGATCCATGTGGGGGGAGGGGGATGCAACCCTATTCAGAGCACCAGTAAAGTTCATTTGATATACATGTATGCATATATGTGTATATATGTGTGTGTGTGTCTGTGTATACATGTATCTATCTATCTATCTATCTATCTATATATAATATGTTTGTAATTACATGTATATATTCAGGTATCTATTGCTCTCCAAGAAAAAAAGGGAGTAGTACTTTCTTTAGCAGAACAAAGACTCTTTACAGGAACTGGCTAACATTCGATTTGCTAATATAAGCTTAAGTCCTCAGAAGTGTTTTATGTTATATTTATATCCAGTGCAGCAGTATATTGTGTATATACGTAGTTCCACTACCAATCGCAATGCATGACTTCATACAAATGTAAAAACTGATATTATTGATAACTAGCAATGCATTTTTTGCAAATATAAAAATATATTACAAGTTATATTATAATATAATAATAATATAATTTTATATATATATATATATATATATATATATACATACATATACAGTACAGACCAAAAGTTTGGACACACCTTCTCATACAAAGAGTTTTCTTTATTTTCATGACTATGAAGGCATCAAAACTATGAATTAACACATGTGGAATTATATACATAACAAACAAGTGTGAAACAACTGAAAATATGTCATATTCTAGGTTCTTCAAAGTAGCCACCTTTTGCTTTGATTACTGCTTTGCACACTCTTGGCATTCTCTTGATGAGCTTCAAGAGGTAGTCCCCTGAAATGGTCTTCCAACAGTCTTGAAGGAGTTCCCAGACATGCTTAGCACTTGTTGGTCCTTTTACCTTCACTCTGCGGTCCAGCTCACCCCAAACCATCTCGATTGGGTTCAGGTCCTGTGACTGTGAAGGCCAGGTCATCTGGCGCAGCACCCCATCACTCTCCTTCATGGTCAAATAGCCCTTACTTTCAAAGTTTTCCCAATTTTTCGGCTGACTGACTGACCTTCATTTCTTAAAGTAATGATGGCCACTCATTTTTCTTTACTTAGCTGCTTTTTTCTTGCCATAATACAAATTCTAACAGTCTATTCAGTAGGACTATCAGCTGTGTATCCACCTGACTTCTCCTCAACGCACACCTGTGAAGTGAAAACCATTTCAGGGGACTACCTCTTGAAGCTCATCAAGAGAATGCCAAGAGTGTGCAAAGCAGTAATCAAAGCAAAAGGTGGCTACTTTGAAGAACCTAGAATATGACATATTTTCAGTTGTTTCTCACTTGTTTGTTATGTATATAATTCCACATGTGTTAATTCATAGTTTTGATGCCTTCAGTGTGAAGTCTATGAAATTGTATCGATTAGTTGTCATAGACACAGTTTCATAAATATGGCTAACAAAGTTGTTTGGGCAGTGATGTAGAACTACAGACGTGTGTTACATAAGCTTGGTATTGGCACTTGAACACTGAGGCAATACATAAGCCCGGTCTCCTACACCATCAGAAAAGGACATAAATATAGTAACCTAAAATATTATAAAATATTCTGGTGTAGGGGTCCATTACGTAAAAATCATAAATTTTTATTGGTGGATTCCCCTTTTTTTGCGGAATATCACTAGATGTTAGTTACTTCGGAAAAATGTCAAAAAAAAAAAAAAAAAGGTTCCAGATTACACTAAATGATGGTCTCGTTTATTTTGTTCAGCCCTTGTGGCGCAAGGGTATCTAATTGGTACATCCAGTAGACTTCTCGTCGCTGTAGGGTACTAAACCGATTGTATGGGTTTTCTGGTATGTAGTCAATTGGTGTGATCTTGATTGGGTGTTTTTCTTTCTCCGGTGTGGAGGCACAATGTCTGGAGAGGCTATGTTTTTGGTAATGTTTTTGAATATTGTGCCTATGCTGGTTTAACCTACAGTGTAACTCCTGAGTGGTGCGGCCTACATATTGAAGCCCGCAGCTACACACTTTTTTTTTTTTTTGACATTTTTCCGAAGTAACTAACAATTAGTAATATTCTGCAAAAAAAAGGGGAAACCACCAAGAAAAATTAATGATTTTTATGTAATGGACCCCTACACCAGAATATTTTATAATATTTTAGGTTACTACATTTATGTCCTTTTCTGATGGTGTAGGAGACCAGGCTTATGTATTGCCTCAGTGTTCAAGTGCCAATACCAAGCTTATGTAACACACATCTGTAGTTCTACATCACTGCCCAAACAACTTTGTTAGCCATATTTATGAAACTGTGTCTATGACAACTAATCGATACAATTTCATAAAATAATAAAAAATAAAAAACACATCACTACATTGTATTGATAGTCACTAGAAACATAGAAACATAGAATGTGTCGGCAGATAAGAACCATTTGGCCCATCTAGTCTGCCCAATATACTGAGTACTATGGATAGCCCCTGGCCCTATCTTATATGAAGGATGGCCTTATGCCTATCTCATGCATGCTTAAACTCCTTCACTGTATTTGCAGCTACCACTTCTGCAGGAAGGCTATTCCATGCATCCACTACTCTCTCAGTAAAGTAATCCTTCCTGATATTACCTTTAAACCTTTGCCCTTCTAATTTAAAACTATGTCCTCTTGTACCTTTTGGATTCTAAGAGGATAATCTCCAAGTGTTTTCTTCTACCCAATTTTTCTATTCTACTTTAATTTTATTATCATTATTATTTTTTTTTTTTTATCTATTTACTACTTTTTCCTTAATTTTTATTAATTTTTATTTGAGTATTTTTTATATATATATATATATATTTTTTATATACAATATATATTTTTATCCCATCTTCTAACTTTTTTTAATCAGAACATAGTCTTATCCACCCGCAAGCATCCAAAAATGCGGCCAATTCAATCACTTCAGCACTGCCATATCTCAAAGAACTTTAGAATATAATCATCTTCTAAAAGAAACCAGGTTTACTACAAAATGGGTCCGTAAAGAATTGAATGCCTGATGACGTCTTTCAATTGTCTGTGACACATGCCCACCCCCCGCCCCCTTCCCCTCCCCTCGCTCCACCTCTGCTTGGCGCCCTTTTTGAGTTTAAATAACCGCTACATGTGAATGCTGTTTTATGTTGTATATTGTCCTGATGAAGGGGGCTCTCCGCCCCTGAAACACGTCGACTGTAAATAAAAAGTATTGTGTTATCAATACTTACCTGTTTCCAACTCCTGCTGACAGCGCCACTCTAAAGGTTCAGTTTCTTTCTTCTTCTGCACATATATATATATATAAATATATATATATATATATTTATATACACGCACGAACATATATATATACATACATGCATGTATACACAGACACACACACATATATATATATATAGTGATGAAAGACAGGCAGCACTCCAGGTAAAAAGCAATATTGTTTATTCACCCATGTGGATGGCAACGTTTCAGCTCATACAAGAGCCTTTTTCAAGCAATGAACACAATGTATGATGGGGTATATATAGTCCAACCCCTATTACATCACAAAACAATCAATTAACAACAATGTATAAATATAAAGTGCAAATAGTGCATAGACAATATCAAAGTGCATAGACAAATGTGCATTACTCATCAGCGGAAAACCGCACCAATATTATATCAAAAATACAGTATGAGGTATATATATTATACCATAAAAGTGCAATGATTGATAAGTGAATGCAGGTGTACAAAATGTGGGTGGAGAAAGAAATGATGCTGCACAGGGGAGGGGAAAGCGGTGACATACCCAAGCGCTGTTCCTTGTGCCACACATGTCGTATACCGCCGATTCCGGCGTTCCGATGGAGACACTGCGCAGGTGCCAAGTAACGTCAGGATCACGGCATGACATCATCACATGTCGTTGCGGGAGCATGCGCATAACTATTGGACCGCTCAGTCGGCCATCTTACAAGAGGTAAACAGCCTCCCAACGCTGTGTGTGCGCATGTCCATGTAGAAAATAGACAGGACAGCGCAACACGGAGCTCATACCGTGTTCTATGGTGTGAAATATATATATATATATTAAATTTTACTACTGAAAAATTTACTTTACTGGGGCTCTGAAATAAACTGTAAATAACTGATCTCACCACTTCATCCCCTGAGCAAATAATTAAATGCTAGTAGAAAGGGGATTAAAAGGTTAATCAACAGGAGGCCAGTGGGGCGCTGCTCAACACCTAATTACTTAATTGAATTAATATTAAAAAAAATGGCAGCATCTTTGTATCCTAATAACAGTAATCTGCCATTTTCTTCACTGCCAGATCTTTTTATAGCACGGTCATGGGAACCAATCACAGGCCGGTTCTCACGGAAATTAATGTTAAATACCTTGTTAACCAATATGACATTATTGTTTTGACTAGCTGTCATCACCAATTAAGCTGGATTGCCAGAGAACCGGCTTCTGATTGGTTCCCATGACCGTGGGAACTAGAATGTGATTGGCTGAATATTCTGTATTGAGCGATCCAGTTATAAAAAGACCTGGCAGTGAAGAAAATGGCAGATTACTGTTATTAGGATACAGAGATGCTGCCATTTTTTTTAAAATTAATTAAATACAATGACATTAGGTGTTGAGCAGCGCCCAACTGGCCTCCTGTCGATTAACCTTTTAATCCCCTTTCTACTAGCATTCAATTATTTGCTCAGGGGATTTAGTGGTGAGATCGGTTATTTACAGTTCTGTATGGTACTTTCTATGGTTCAGTTCAGCGCCTCTGTTTTTTTAATTATTTATAATTAAAAATCAAATTATTCATTTTTATTCATAAAAATACGAGGATTGTGTTTGCAGTGATCTACCAGTGCTGCACCGACTTTCCCCGTGTGTAGTGTGTCTGCCAGCCTTAGGATGTTTTCCATGTATATACAGTCAGGTCCATAAATATTGGGACATCGACACAATTCTAAAATTTTTGGCTCTATACACCACCACAATGGATTTGAAATGAAACAAACAAGATGTGCTTTAACTGCAGACTGTCAGATTTAATTTGAGGGTATTTACATCCAAATCAGGTGAACGGTGTAAGAATTACAATAGTTTGCATATGTGCCTCCCACTTGTTAAGGAACCAAAAGTAATGGGACAATTGGCTTCTCAGCTGTTCCATGGCCAGGTGTGTGTTATTCCCTCATTATCCCAATTACAATGAGCAGATAAAAGGTCCAGAGTTCATTTCAAGTGTGCTATTTGCATTTGGAATCTGTTGCTGTCAACTCTCAAGATGAGATCCAAAGAGCTGTGAAGCAAGCCATCATTAGGCTGAAAAAACAAAACAAACCCATCAGAGAGATAGCAAAAAAATTAGGCATGGCCAAAACAACTGTTTGGAACATTCTTAAAAAGAAGGAACGCACCGGTGAGCTCTGCAACACCAATAGACCACGGAAAACAACTGTGGTGGATGACCAAAGAATTATTTCCCTGGTGAAGAAAACACCCTTCACAACAGTTGGCCAGATCAAGAACACTCTCCAGGAGGTAGGTGTATGTGTGTCAAAGTCAACAATCAAGAAAAGACTTCACCAGAGTTAATACAGAGGGTTCACCACAAGATGGAAACCATTGGTGAGCCTCAAAAACAGGAAGGCCAGATTAGAGTTTGCCAAACGACATCTAAAAAAGCCTTCACAGTTCTGGAACGACATCCTATGGACAGATGAGACCAAGATCAACTTGTACAAGAATGATGGGAAGAGAAGAGTATGGTGAAGGAAAGGAACTGCTCATGATCCTAAGCATACCGCCTCATCAGTGAGCATGGTGGTGGTAGTGTCATGGCGTGGGCATGTATGGCTGCCAATGGAACTGGTTCTCTTGTATTTATTGATGATGTGACTGCTGACAAAAGCAGCAGGATGAATTCTAAAGTGTTTCGGGCAATATTATCTGCTCATATTCAGCCAAATGCTTCAGAACTCATTGGACGGCGCTTCACAGTGCAGATGGACAATGACCCAAAGCATACTTTAAAAGCAAAGAAGTGGAATGTTATGCAATGGCCAAGTCAATCCCCTGACCTGAGTCCGATTGAGCATGCATTTCACTTGCTGAAGACAAAACTGAAGGGAAAATGCCCCAAGAACAAGCAGGAACTGAAGACAGTTGCAGTAGAGGCCTGGCAGAGCATCACCAGGGATGAAATCCAGCATCTGATGATGTCTATGCGTTCCAGACATCAGACGGAAATTAAATGCAAAAGATTTGCAACCAAGTATTAAAAAGTGAAAGTTTGATTTATGATTATTATTCTGTCCCATTACTTTTGGTTCCTTAACAAGTGGGAGGCACATATGCAAACAGTTGTAATTCCTACACCTTTCACCCGATTTGGATGTAAATACCCTCAAATTAAAGCTGACAGTCTGCAGTTAAAGCAAATCTTGTTTGTTTCATTTCAAATCTATTGTGGTGGTGTATAAAGCCAAAAATGTTAGAATTGTGTCGATGTCCCAATATTTATGGACCTGGCTGTATATATATTTCTTGTATTAGCATTTTCTCCTGTCCCCTATATTTATTTTAGGGGACACTAAAAGTAATCCATCCCTGACAAATGTACCTCACTATTAAAGTAATGTGGCCTGTTGTTTCTAACCAAATACTGTAAATCATGGAAATACAGTAGTCCCCAATATAAAAAAAAAATAAACTAAACAAATATAAAAGGGGTGGATTTTATTGATGACCAATAACAATATTTAATATGAATATAGATATTTTATTTAGAAATGCAGATATTAGCAAATGTAAAGTGCTAACATTTCCATAGTAAGTAAAGGATAACATATATTGTATTTATTAGCATTTTATAACACATTTTTTTAAAATGATTTAATGTTAAGGTGCCATCGCCCGGCTCCTGTATAGTGTCGGGATGACTACGGGCTGTATCAGGAGCCGGATAGCGATATTAACATTAACTCAACACCGCCATCTACTGGCATTGGTGTGTATTGATAGACTGGAGGAGATAAAATCGCGTTTAGTTAGTAACGGATTGCGAAATAAGGGAGCGGTAGCGATGACACATCTGTATGTCACCTTGCTACTCTGTGGCCTCCTGATGCTCCTGCCACCTCCACACTATGTCACCTTGCCACTTTGTGATCTTCTGATGCTGCTGCCACCTCCAGACTATGTCACCTTGCCACACCAACACTTTGACAAAAGAGACCAGTTTCTTCTAGCTACCTACTTCAGCTACTATTCTGATGCTGTCACCCGCCTGTTGCCACACATCTGATGCCAAGTGCTCCTTTTTTCACTCACCATCTTCAGCAAGTACTGGTATTGCCACCCATTTCCACAATAGGTCACCTTGCCACTCTGTGGTCTTCTCGTGCTGTTGCCACCTCTGCAATATGTCACCATGCCACTCTGTGGTATCCTGATTCTGTTTCCACCTCCAGATTTTGTCATTGGGCCACTCTGTGGTCTCCACATGCTGCTGCCACCTCCACACTATGTCACCTTGCCACTTTGTGGTCTTCTGATGCTGCTGACACCTCCACACTATGTCCCCTTGCCGCTATTTGGTCTCCTCATGCTGCTGCCACCTCCACACTATGCCACGTTGCCGCTCTGTGGTCTCGTGATACTGATACTACCTCCAAACTATGTCACCTTGCCACTCTGTGGTCTCCTCATGCTGCTGCCACCTCCACACCATCATTGTGCTACTTTGTGCCCTCCTGATGCTGCCTCCTCCTCCAGACTCTGTCCTAGGCCACTCTGTGGTCTAATCATGCTGCTGCAACCTCCACCTATGTCACCTTGCAGCTTTGTGGTCATCTCATGCTGCTGCCACCTCCACACTATGTCACCATGCCACTCTGTGGCCTCCTGATGCTGCCGCCACCTCCAGAATCATTAGGCCACTCTGTGTTCTCCTCGTGCTGCTGCCACCTCCAAACTATGTCCCCTTGCCAATGTATGGTCTTCTGATGCTGATGCCACCTCCACACTGTCATTGTGCCACTCTGTGGCCTCATAATGGTGCCGCCACCTCCAGACTGTGTCATTAAGCCACTCTGTGGTCTAATCATGCTGCTGCAGCCACCTCCACACTATGTCACATTGCCGCTTTGTGGTTTCCTCATGCTGCTGCCACCTCCACACTATGTCACCTTGCCACTCTGTGGTCTTCTGATGCTGCTGACACCTCCACACTATGTCACCTTGCCGCTATTTAGTCTCCTCATGCTGCTGCCACCTCCACACTATTTCACATTGCCACTCTGTGGTGTCCTGATGCTGCTGCCACCTCCACACTATGCCACGTTGCCGCTCTGTGGTCTCGTAATACTGATACTACCTCCAAACTATGTCACCTTGCCACTCTGTGGTCTCCTCATGCTGCTGCCACCTCCACACCGTCATTGTGCTACTCTGTGCACTCCTGATGCTGCCTCCTCCTCCAGACTCTGTCCTTGGCCACTCTGTGGTCTAACCATGCTGCTGCCACCTCCCCCTATGTCACCTTGCAGCTTTGTGGTCATCTCATGCTGCTGCCACCTCCACACTATGTCACCATGCCACTCTGTGGCCTCCTGATGCTGCCGCCACCTCCAGACTCATTAGGCTACTCTGTGTTCTCCTCATGCTGCTGCAACCTCCAAACTATGTCACCTTGCCAATGTATGGTCTTCTGATGCTGCTGCCACCTCCGCACTGTCATTGTGCCACTCTGTGGCCTCCTGATGGTGCTGCCACCTCCAGACTGTGTCATTAAGCCACTCTGTGGTCTCCTCATGCTGCTGCTGCCACCTCCACACTATGTCACCTTGCCACTCTGTGATCTTCTGATGCTGCTGCCACCTCCACACTATGTCACCTTGCCGCTGCTGCCACCTCCACACTATGTGACATTGCCGTGTTGTGGTCTCCTCATGCTGCTGCTTGTCAAGATGAATAAGGCCTGGATCAGACAGGAATTCCACCAAACTATGCCTGATGCATCAGACTAGATCATACATGGTGCCACACTAAGACAAAATAGAACAGTTTCTTCTGGCTACCGACTTCAGCTACTATTCTGATGCTGCCAACCGCCTGATGCCACAAGTGCCAAGTGCTCCTTCTTTCACCCAACATCTTCAGCGGGTACTGGTATTGCCACCCATTTCCACACTATGTCACCTTGCCACTCTGTGTCCTCTTGATGCTGCTGCCACCTCCACACTATGTCAACTTGCCGCTATTTGGTCTCCTCATGCTGCTGCCACCTCCACACTATGTCATCTTGCCACTGTGTGGCCTCCTCATGCTGCTGCCACCTTCATACTATGTCACCTTGCCACTCTGTGGTCTCCTGATGCTGCTGCCATCTCCACACTATGTCACCTTGCCGCTATTTGGTCTCCTCATGCTGCTGCCACCTCCACACTATGTCACCTTGCAGCTCTGTCGTATCCTAATCCTGCTGCCACCTCCACACTATGTCATCTTGTCACTGTGTGGCCTCCTCATGCTTCTGCCACCTTCATACTATGTCACCTTGCCACTCTGTGGTCTCCTGATGCTGCTGCCACCTCCACACTATGTCACCTTGCCGCTATTTGGTCTCCTCATGCTGCTGCCACCTCCACACTATGTCACCTTGCAGCTCTGTGGTATCCTAATGCTGCTGCCACCTCCACACTATATCACCTTGCCGATTTGTGGTTTCCTCATGCTGCTGCCATCTCCACAGTACACTGTGTGCAGAATTATTAGGCAAATTAGTATTTTGACCACATCATCCTCTTTATGCATGTTGTCTTACTCCAAGCTGTATAGGCTCGAAAGCCTACTACCAATTAAGCATATTAGGTGATGTGCATCTCTGTAATGAGAAGGGGTGTGGTCTAATGACATCAACACCCTATATCAGGTGTGCATAATTATTAGGCAACTTCCTTTTCTTTGGCAAAATGGGTCAAAAGAAGGACTTGACAGGCTCAGAAAAGTCAAAAATAGGGAGATATCTTGCAGAGGGATGCAGCACTCTTAAAATTGCAAAGCTTCTGAAGCGTGATCATCGAACAATCAAGCGTTTCATTCAAAATAGTCAACAGGGTCGCAAGAAGCGTGTGGAAAAACCAAGGCGCAAAATAACTGCCCATGAACTGAGAAAAGTCAAGCGTGCAGCTGCCAAGATGCCACTTGCCACCAGTTTGGCCATATTTCTGAGCTGCAACATCACTGGAGTGCCAAAAAGCACAAGGTGTGCAATACTCAGAGACATGGCCAAGGTAAGAAAGGCTGAAAGACGACCACCACTGAACAAGACACACAAGCTGAAACGTCAAGACTGGGCCAAGAAATATCTCAAGACTGATTTTTCTAAGGTTTTATTGTCACGGCTGAGAATGGGGGAAATCCTCAGCCGTGTGAAGCCTGTAGATGTTATGGCTGCTTGACCAAGAAGACAGGATTAGGGAGCAGGTCACCTCCTAAAGGCATCCCTAACCTGACCCTGACTCCTAGCTACATGAGCCAACCTTGATGGTAGGAGGGCTCATGCTCCGGAACCTAGAAGTCCCTGCTAGCCCTCAAGATGGCCCTAAACTAGGAGCTGAGTAAGACAACCCACTCCTCCTAGACACGGAGGAGCAGGAGTCTCAACGGCCAAGCTGCTGGGAAAAGAGGAACAATTGCCAGCCAATGTATATGGCAGGTGCTGCACTAGTTCCAGCCACCTGCCACAGCCCTGCTGACTGGATCCGTGTGCAGGAAAGCTGAAGTCCACAAATAGCAGACAGACGTCAGCATAAACTCATCCACACACCGGAACCCAGATACATGGCAGCACTAAATTATACAGGAAAACAAAACACAGACTTAGCTAAACATAAACTTAATGAGACATCAAAACTAAACCTAAACCTATGACCACAGTGGTGGCTCTCACAGACGGATGGAAAACACAGGCGGCTGCTTCAGCTAGCAAGACTGAAGCAACCTCCTGAGCCCTGCTAGAGAGAGGGTCTATATAGGCCTAAGTGGCCACACCCAAAGGTTGGACACACCCAGTGACATCACATACACACTGGGAAGGAAGTTAACCCTTCCAGTACCACAGAAGGGAAAGACACATAAAGGGGAATAGCACACAATACATACAATGTGCATAACATACACACACCTAACATAAAGGTTGCTAGGTGTGACCGCATGCCAGGGCAGCAAGCTGCCTAGCAACGCTCAGGCTGCTCTGCTGCTAAACACAACACTGGTTGCCCGTGGCAACCACAAGTGAGGCCACAGACAAGCGGCCCTCACCCGTAGTTGAAGACCCATACAAAACCGCCGGCAACTGCATGCGGTAAGAAGTCATGGTCATGGGCCTGGCCGTGACATTTATAGACTGATGAAATGAGAGTGAGTCTTGATGGGCCAGATGGATGGGCCCGTGGCTGGATTGGTAAAGGGCAGAGAGCTCCAGTCCGACTCCAGCAAGGTGGAGGTGGAGTACTGGTTTGGGCTGGTATCATCAAAGATGAGCTTGTGGGGCCTTTTCGGGTTGAGGATGGAGTCAAGCTCAACTCCTAGTCCTACTGCCAGTTTCTGGAAGACACCTTCTTCAAGCAGTGGTACAGGAAGAAGTCTGCATCCTTCAAGAAAAACATGATTTTCATGCAGGACAATGCTCCATCACACGCGTCCAAGTACTCCACAGCGTGGCTGGCAAGAAAGGGTATAAAAGAAGAAAATCTAATGACATGGCCTCCTTGTTCACCTGATCTGAACCCCATTGAGAACCTGTGGTCCATCATCAAATGTGAGATTTACAAGGAGGGAAAACAGTACACCTCTCTGAACAGTGTCTGGGAGGCTGTGGTTGCTGCTGCACGCAATGTTGATGGTGAACAGATCAAAACACTGACAGAATCCATGGATGGCAGGCTTTTGAGTGTCCTTGCAAAGAAAGGTGGCTATATTGGTCACTGATTTGTTTTTGTTTTGTTTTTGAATGTCAGAAATGTATATTTGTGAATGTTGAGATGTTATATTGGTTTCACTGGTAAAAATAAATAATTGAAATGGGTATATATTTGTTTTTTGTTAAGTTGCCTAATAATTATGCACAGTAATAGTCACCTGCACACACAGATATCCCCCTAAAATAGCTAAAACTAAAAACAAACGAAAAACTACTTCCAAAAATAT
Organism: Bufo bufo; assembly: GCF_905171765.1. NCBI lineage: Eukaryota > Metazoa > Chordata > Amphibia > Anura > Bufonidae > Bufo > Bufo bufo. The sequence continues at coordinate 37,767,757 of NC_053392.1, read as the reverse complement.
TCAGCTTTGATATTAATGAGTTTTTTGGGTTCATTGAGAACATGGTTGTTGTTCAATAATAAAATTAATCCTCAAAAATACAACTTGCCTAATAATTCTGCACTCCCTGTATGTCACCATGCCACTCTGTGGCCTCCTGATGCTGCCGCCACCTCCAGACTCTGTCATTAAGCCACTCTGTGGTCTCCATATGCTTCTGCCACCTTCACACTATGTCACCTTGCCGCTCTGTGGTCTCCTAATGCTGATGCCACCTCCACACTATGTCACCTTGCCACTCTGTGATCTCCTCATGCCGCTGCCACCTTCACAATGTCATTTTGCCACTCTGTGGCCTCCTGATGATGCTTTCACCTCCAGACTATTCCATTGGGCCACTCTGTGGTCTCCTCATGCTGCTTCCACCTCCACACTATGTCATCTTGCTACTCTGTGGTCTCCTGATGCTGCTTCCACCTCCAGACTATGTCAACTTGCCACTCTGTGGTCTTCTGATGCTTCTGCCACCTTCACATTGTCTATTTGCCACTCTGTGGCCTCCTGATGCTGCTGCCACTTCTAGATTCTGTCATTGGGCGACTCTGTGGTCTCGTCATGCTGCAGCCATCTCCACAGTACAGTCGTGGCCAAAAGTTTTGAGAATTGCATAAATATTGGAAATTGGAAAAGTTGCTGCTTCAGTTTTTATAATCGCAATTTGCATATACTCCAGAATGTTATGAAGAGTGATCAGATGAATTGCATAGTCCTTCTATGCCATAAAAATTAACTTAATCCCAAAAAACCTTTCCACTGCATTTCATTGCTGTCATTAAAGGACCTGCTGAGATATTATCAGTAATCGTCTTGTTAACTCAGGTGAGAATGCTGACGAGCACAAGGCTGGAGATCATTATGTCAGGCTGATTGGGTTAAAATGGCAGACTTGACATTTTAAAAGGAGGGTGATGCTTCAAATCATTGTTCTTCCATTGTTAACCATGGTGACCTGCAAAGAAACGTGTGCAGCCATCATTGCGTTGCATTCAAATGGCTTCACAGGCAAGGATATTGTGGCTACTAAGATTGCACCTCAATCAACAATTTATAGGATCATCAAGAACTTCAAGGAAAGAGGTTCAATTCTTGTTAAGAAGGCTTCAGGGCGTCCAAGAAAGTCCAGCAAGCACCAGGATCGTCTCCTAAAGAGGATTCAGCTGCGGGATCGGAGTGCCACCAGTGCAGAGCTTGCTCAGGAATGGCAGCAGGCATGTGTGTGCACATCTGCATGCACAGTGAGGCAAAGACTTTTGGAAGATGGCCTGGTGTCAAAAAGGGGAGCAAAGAAGCCACTTCTCTCCAAAAAAAACATCAGGGATAGATTGATCTTCTGCAGAAAGAATGGTGAATGGACTGCTGAGGACTGGGGTAAAGTTATATTCTCCGATGAAGCCTCTTTCCGATTGTTTAGGGCATCTGGAAAAAGGCTTGTCCGGAGAAGAAAAGGTGAGCGCTACAATCAGTCCTGTGTCATGCCAACAGTAAAGCATTCTGAGACAATTCATGTGTGGGGTTGCTTCTCATCCAAGGGAGTGGGCTCACTCACAATTTTGCCCAAAAACACAGCCATGAATAAAGAATGGTACCAAAACACCCTCCAACAGCAACTTCTTCCAACAATCCAACAACAGTTTGGTGAAGAACAATGCATTTTCCAGCACGATGGAGCACTGTGCCATAAGGCAAAAGTGATAACTAAGTGGCTCGGGGACCAAAACGTTGACATTTTGGGTCCATGGCCTGGAAACTCCCCAGATCTTAATCCCATTGAGAATTTGTGGTCAATCCTCAAGAGGCGGGTGGACAAACAAAAACCCACTAATTCTGACAAACTCCAAGAAGTGATTATGAAAGAATGGGTTGCTATCAGTCAGGAATTGGCCCAGAAGTTGATTGAGAGCATGCCCAGTCGAATTGCAGAGGTCCTGAAAAAGAAGGGCCAACACTGCAAATACTGACTCTTTGCATAAATGTCATGTAATTGTCGATAAAAGCCTTTGAAACGTATGAAGTGCGTGTAATTATATTTCACTACATCACAGAAACAACTGAAACAAAGATCTAAAAGCAGTTTAGCAGCAAACTTTGTGAAAACTAATATTTGTGTCATTCTCAAAACTTTTGGCCACGACTGTATGTCACCTTGCCACTCTGTGGCCTCCTGATGCTGCTGCCACCTCCACACTATGTCACCTTGCTACTCTGTGTTCTCCTCATGCTGCTGCCTCCTTCATACTTTGTCACTTTGCCACTCTGTGGTCTTCTGATGCTGCTTCCACCTCCACACTATGTCACCTTGCCACTCTGTAGTTTTCTGCTGCTGCTGCTACCTCTACAATATGTCAACTTGCCACTCTGTGGTCTCTTCATGCTGCTGCCACCTCCACACTATGTCACCTTACCACTCTGTGGTCTTCTGATGCTGCTGCTACCTCCACATTATGTCACCCTGCAGCTCTGTGGCCTCCTGATGCTGCCGCCACCTCCAAACTCTGTCATTTTGCCAATCTGTGGCCTCCTGATGCTGCCGCCACCTCCACACTCTCATTTTGCTATTTTGAAGCCTCATTATCATGCTGCCGTCACCTGCAGACTCTGTCATTGGGCCACTCTGTGGTCTCCTCATGCTGCTTCCACCTCACCACTATGTATAGGGCAACTCTGTGGACTTCTCATGCTGTTCCCACCCTCCCCACTTCATGACTGGGCCACTATTTTGCCTTTCGGCCTGGCTGACATCATCATTTATTTGAACCTACTTCTGATCTGTCAGAAGGTAGGAAAAATGAGATGCACAGTGGATCCTGTCTGTGTAGCATCTCTAAGGCCTATATGGTGCAATCAGAATTAGCTAGTAATTTGGTAGCATAAAGCAGTAGTGGGTACAAAATACAGAATTCCATTCACGTCTCATCTCTGTTTTGGATCCACTCCTGTTTTTTTTTGTTATTAGCAATACTGATGGATTACTGACCAAATGCTGACTGAGTAAAGGTGGATGCTCCACTGACGGATGAGAGGAAGGGCAAAATAATCATTGACGTCAGCACAAACGTACTGCTGACACCCTCTTCACTCTGTCTGGGGGGGGGCTCTACTTGTATAAGCGTTTAATAGAACAGGTTCTGTAGACATCTATGTGGAATCAGCTGACGATGGCGTAAAAGGAGTGTGCTTCTTCTTGGCACTAACATCGACCTGTAAGGCTGAGTTCATATTTGGTCAGTTTTGACCCCGTGACTGCCCAAATAAGTGAAGTGTGAAGTGATTCTAGGAACGACGCCTGTCATCTGCATGTCATACTGACTCACATTATTATTTCACTACCAAAGCAGACTTCCTATGCATGTTACTGCAAGGCACAGTGTTCTACACCACTATAAGGGCCCTCTGCAGCCAGGAAATAGCGTTTTTTTTAATGTGATTCGCCGCAAATAATTTCGGATTGAACCAAATTTTTCCCAAAAGTTTGGCGAACTGGCCGAATCAAATTTTTGAAAAATTCGCTCATCTCTAGTTCCGATATTAATATTGCAATTTGTGAATACAACATCTATGGTTGCATTGTATGTTCCACCTTCAGTCTTCCTAGTGATTGGCATCCACAAGGACATGAAACTAAAGGCAGAGAGAAGTATTAAAGCAAAAATGAAATTAAACAGTCCTCAGTACTAACATCCTCCTCACATATAAGTATCCACCAAATCCGCCCCGTCCTCCACTGACCCCCAGACATCTCCTAGTCACCTTGCATCCGAAATTTCTGTCAATGATACTTCCACAAATTCAGTCTCCCACAGTTCCTGTCTAATTCAATCACCATCGTCCCCTAGAAATTTCACATCTCAACCCTCCCCAAATGACATTTCCACACATTCAGTTTCCACCATTCAATCTGATATTTTTTTAGATCTACCCTCCAACCTCTCTGGAAGCCCTTTTTTAGGGAAAATTTCACCTACAATGAGCAATCACACTCCGCCTGCAAGACAGACGATTTCCAGTCTACAAATCCTGAGTCCCTTCTTCACCCCCACAGGCCCACTCAATCCCACAACCCTCCCAATTTGAAAATAACACATTTCTTCATCCCCATTCCGTCATCACGAAAAATAACAAAAAAAAAGATTCAGGGGATGCCGAGGGGGAAGAACCAAACACCCCAATGAGAAAAAAAACAAATCCCTCAGTACAGCAATAAACAACCCGACACTCCAATCACCACTGCACAGATAGAACTCAAAAATGACCCCAAACTTGGTCCACCAAAAGAGACCAGAGGGATATTCAATCTATCTAAACATACACTCAATACCGACAAACTTAATCTGTTACGCAAGGGACTCTCCTTTTGCCCAACCAGTTCCTCGGACCCTTTCGAACTTTTTGTGGATATGAACCAATGGATCCGTAAATTGACATTAAAAAGACATTTCACTATTAAAAGTATTAATCTGGGAGAGAAGACCCATCCATTACCAATATCCAACATCCACACCAACACTGCCACCAGTGAGGTTCCCCACAATACAGAAGGAACCCTTACCTCCATTGAAAATGAAGCCCCTGCCTGTATTTCATCAGGTCTAAAGAAAAAAATCATCCTTCTATCCGTTAGAGAGCAGAGGGCCCCACCTAAAGAGTTTCTTCAATATGGTCTTACATGACCTCGACACCCTGAAGACAAAAAACTGTGTCCCTCCATCCTCCAATAATCTCAATGCTAGAGAAAGAAGAGCGCTTGTGGAATTAAAGAAAAACAAAGAAATAGTAATAAAAAATTCTGATAAGGGAGGAGGGGTTGTGATCATGGATCTTGACGATTATGTAAAAGAATCCAAAAAAATCCTGGCAGATCGAGCCTATTATAAAGTTCTTGTAGAAGACCCCACTCGAAACTTCAAGAAAACTCTATTAGAATTATTAGATTCCGTTTTTTCTCAAAATGTCATTGACAAAAAAGAAAAAATGTTTCTCACCACTAATCATCCGACCACAGCCCGTTTTTATTTCTTGCCTAAAATCCATAAGTCCCTCACTAACCCACCCGGCAGACCGATCATTTCCGGTATAGACTCTCTTACCTCAAACCTCTCAGCCTATGTCGATAGCTTTTTACAAAAATACGTACAGAAATTGCCTTCTTATCTAAGAGACTCTTCTGACCTCATCAGCAACCTTAATAATGTAGAGTGGAGAGATGACTACGTATGGGTCACACTTGACGTAGCATCCCTATATAGCAACATTCGACATGATTTTGGAATATGCGCAATAAAACACTTTCTTGAACTCGACTCTGAAATGCCCCCTATTCAGAAGGATTTTATTATAAAATCAATTCAATTCATCCTCAAGCACAATTATTTCACATTCAACAAGACATTCTATATACAAACCAGGGGTACTGCTATGGGGACAAAATTTGCACCCTCTTATGCTAATCTGTTTGTGGGCCTCTTTGAGAAAAAAATTGGTCTCCAATCCCATAAGGATGTGGTCTTTTATCGTCGCTACATCGACGACATCATCTTCATTTGGGGTGGCAGCAATGAAGATCTAATACCTTTTATGTCTTTGATAAATCAGAATGATTGGGGTCTTCAGTTCACCTGTGATTAACCCCAAAACTGCTATTTTCCTAGACCTAAACATTGAGATTATAGCGAACAAGATAACTACCAGCACCCACTTCAAAAAGGTGAATGCTAACAGCTATCTCGAATACTCCAGCTGTCACCACACAAAATGGAAAAGAAATATACCCTTCGGACAAATGAAAAGGATCCGGAGAAACTGCTCCGACGAAAAGACCCTAAAAACACAATTAGGAGTCCTTAAAGAACGTTTTTTGGATAAGGGCTACCCAAAAAGTCTAATCAAAGCCTCATCTCAGAGAGTTCTAAAATTAGACCAAAGAGAGGCTTTGAAACAAGCCCCTCCAAAAACCATTGACCCTAAGGGATACCAATATAACCTCATCACCAGATATAATAGAGACCATCATCAGATCAGAAAGATACCCACCAAACACTGGGACGTCTTGCTAAAAGACCTGATCCTCAAAAATACACTCCACAAAACAACCGTCCATTACTTTTAGAAGGGCACAAACGATCAAAAATATTATTGCCCCCTCATGTCCTAAATTGCAAGTATTCAATAAAACTATTCTTCCTCTCCCAACCAGGAATGGGTGTTTTAGATGTGGAATAAAAAGGTGCAAATGTTGTGCAATGATCACCCATGGTACTAAAGAAATCGAAGTAGGAGGCCTTTCAGGAATGTGGGCCCTCAAACAAGAACTCACTTGTGGGATGAAAAATATAATATACCTACTCAGATGTCCTTGCGGTCTAAAATATGTTGGTAGGACCACCCAAACCCTATGAGAGAGAATGTGCGAACATCGTTCCAACATTAAACGTGAAGTGACAACACATAGTGTATCGCGCCACTTTTCTAAAATACATGATGGCTCTCCAATAGGCTTTACAGTAACTCCTTTGGAGACCATCGCGTCATCTTACCAATAGTTATGCCGAAAGGAGATGTATTGGATATATACACTAAATACCCTATCTCCTTTCGGCTTAAACGAATGTTTAGAATATTCTAACTACTAAAGTAACACTACAGAGAGACCGCTAGCAGATATACATCCCCAATGCGCATTTCCACGTCCTTTGCATAGTATAATATACACATATAATCTTTATGACTTTACTTTTATTTCAAATTTGATAATTGACCGGTCCACAAAAAGTTCCTTATATTTAATCAAATTTTTATGAGACATATGTGTACATCCCACTATATGTGACATACATATATATATATATATATATATATATATATATATATCTTGTATTCTTTTTTTTATACTCCACTATATATTAATCCAACTATAGGTCCATGCACTCATGGACTCCCACATTCATCTTCTATTGTCTGTGATTAACCCTATTTGGGTAACTAGTGAGGATAACTATGAACTTCTGAATATTGATATTTTTATGATATTTTTGATATTTTTATGTAAAACCGTTTATGCATTTTTATAATTGTCTTTTTTATTTTTATATATATTTTTTGTTTTTATTGTCTTTGCTATTTGACTATTATCAATTCTTCCGGTGATTATTTTAGAATTTATAGATAGATTTTATATTATTTATATTATTTATTCCTATAAATTATTGGATGTCTGTTCAGCCTAGGCTAGTTCTCCAGAGTCCCTACCAACATCTGCTGAACATCAATTTTCATAAATTTTTATTAATTTTTATTAAATCTCCACCATTTAAGATCACAGCTCACTATTAATAGAGCTTCAAATTGGGATGCTGGTGTATGATCACGTGACCGGGGCCCGATCACGTGACGTCATGCATATATATATATATATTTTTCCTCCCATCAAAGAGTTTTAATTGAACCCCCTCTTTTGTGGGATCTCTGAGAATCCACCCTTGTTGACCGCAATAAGCTAAGTATATAATAAGAATGTTATCATTTCCACAAGTGTATTTCCGGTCATGGTGCGTTCCACTGTGGAGCGCACCGGAAGTCCGGTATGCGCTACACATTGGAGACTCCGGTCGCATGGTCCTATAACTGGTTTCTTCTAACTGACACCTTATATATTTGAGGTATCACCATCTAAGTTTGCCGATTGATATCGGCTATTGTATCAACTATGTAGATAGAAATGTTGAGTGTTAAGTATCCCTCCGGGTTCCACTTCCGGTCCTTTTGCGTTCCGGGGTGGGGCGCACCGGAAGTCCTGTGTTGCGTTCCACAGTGGGACACATCGTAAGTCATATGTTGCGTTCCACATGGAGCGCAAATGAACATCTAACAGATGAGCACAGTGGACGGTGCCCCAGACAGTAGGGGACACCATGCCATGCTCTTATGTGTGTGCTTTGTGTGTTGTTCTTCTCTAATAACCCTTACCTGATATCCTCTGACTGTATTATCTGTGAGTGTCACTTCCGGTGCGTTCCACTCTGGAAAGCATACTGACACCGGAAGTGACCTCACTGTAAGTGTGTTCTTGGCGCTTTTTTCTGCTATTTAAAGATGATTGTTATATTTAATGATTATATCTTCTCCTGATGAAGGGGACCCTTACAGAGGCCCCGAAACGCGTTTAGCTGTCCACTCCCCCTACCCTGGCTTTGCAATAAAAGGAAAGACAAAGGATAAGACTCCTGAGTGTGTTTTGATTGGAATATAACATCTCTACGGGAGACCCAGGCGCAGGAGGTGTGGTGTGGGTGTCTTGAGTTTTATCCCACATTACCCTCCTGGGTGAAGCAAGTCATCATTAATATATACACTGCTCCAAAAAATAAAGGGAACACAAAAATAACACATCCTAGATCTGAGTTAATTAAATATTCTTCTGAAATACTTTGTTCTTTACATAGTTGAATGTGCTGACAACAAAATCACACAAAAATTAAAAAATGGAAATCAAATTTTTCAACCCATGGAGGTCTGGATTTGGAGTCACACTCAAAATTAAAGTGGAAAAACACACTACAGGCTGATCCAACTTTGATGTAATGAGGCTCAGTAGTGTGTGTGGCCTCCACGTGGCTGTATGACCTCCCTACAACGCCTGTGCATGCTCCTGATGAGGTGGCGGACGGTCTCCTGAGGGATCTCCTCCCAGACCTGGACTAAAGCATCTGCCAACTCCTGGACAGTCTGTGGTGCAACGTGACGTTGGTGGATAGAGCGAGACATGATGTCCCAGATGTGCTCAATTGGATTAAGGTCTGGGGAACGGGCGGGCCAGTCCATAGCATCAATGCCTTCGTCTTGCAGGAACTGCTGACACACTCCAGCCACATGTGGTCTAGCATTGTCTTGCATTAGGAGGAACCCAGGGCCAACCGCAACAGCATATGGTCTCACAAGGGGTCTGAGGATCTCATCTCGGTACCTAATGGCAGTCAGGCTACCTCTGGCGAGCACATGGAGGGCTGTGCGGCCCTCCAAAGAAATGCCACCCCACACCATTACTGACCCAATGCCAAACCGGTCATGCTGGAGGATGTTGCAGGCAGCAGAACATTCTCCACGGCGTCTCCAGACTCTGTCACATCTGTCACATGTGCCCAGTGTGAACCTGCTTTCATCTGTGAAGAGCACAGGGCGCCAGTGGCGAATTTGCCAATCTTGGTGTTTTCTGGCAAATGCCAAACGTCCTGCACGGTGTTGGGCTGTAAGCACAACCCCCACCTGTGGACGTCGGGCCCTCATATCACCCTCATGGAGTCTGTTTCTGACCGTTTGAGCAGACACATGCACATTTGTGGCCTGCTGGAGATCATTTTGCAGGGCTCTGGCAGTGCTCCTCCTGTTCCTCCTTGCACAAAGGCGGAGGTAGCGGTCCTGCTGCTGGGTTGTTGCCCTCCTACGGCCTCCTCCACGTCTCCTGATGTACTGGCCTGTCTCCTGGTAGCGCCTCCATGCTCTGGACACTACGCTGACAGACACAGCAAACCTTCTTGCCACAGCTCGCATTGATGTGCCATCCTGGATAAGCTGCACTACCTAAGCCACTTGTGTGGGGGTTGTAAACTCCGTCTCATGCTACCACTAGAGTGAAAGCACCGCCAGCATTCAAAAGTGACCAAAACATCAGCCAGGAAGCATAGGAACTGAGAATTGGTCTGTGGTCACCACCTGCAGAACCACTCCTTTATTGGGGGTGTCTTGCTAATTGCCTATAATTTCCACCTGTTCTCTATCCCATTTGCACAACAGCATGTGAAATTGATTGTCACACAGTGTTGCTTCCTAAGTGGACAGTTTGATTTCACAGAAGTGTGATTGACTTGGAGTTTCATTGTGTTGTTCAAGTGTTCCCTTTATTTTTTTGAGCAGTGTATATTTCATGAGTATAATGTAATGTCGCACTTGAATGGGGTGGTGATCTAAACAGAGGTGCTCCCACTAACAGACAACACCCAGTCTGAAATGTGGAATAAATATAAAAATATAGAAGTGGGGCACTCTCTTAAGCGAAAAGGGATCTTTAATACATATATGATACAATAAATTCACAATAAAATCGATATCTTCACAATAAAATAATTATACGGATATTCTGTAATAGCAGCGGATGATAAATAAGATAGAAATCCCAAAATATGGTTAAGGAAGCAATAAAAACTTTAAAAATACATTAAAAAACAATCAGCATAGATTTAGATCCCAAAGGGTGTTCCAGTTTTTGAATGTTCAATATTGTTCAGAACACATATTGACTGGTAATCCTTTATATTTTTCCCATTTAAAATACAAGATATTGAAGCGGAAAAAATGTTCAAATAAATCCAATCTCCAATATGTATCACAGTCACTGGGTAATTCTAGAGTTCTCAAATTATGAGCAATCACTGGCTGTGGGTGAGTGAACTTGCAATTTGTATCACAATCATGAACATATTATGATCAAAGTTCAAGAAGATGTAACTTTCAGCCTTATACTTTGTAACAAGTGCGTCTCACAACAGGAGTTCCAAGCCGATATGGCTTTCAGTGATCCATACAAGCAGTATAATCACTGCCGATGCGTGCAGCGGCGTCCCGCTGTAGTTAGAATAAAGCGATCGCTTGAATAAGGTATAGGATATGTGCACTCTTACCCGGTGGTCTTTGAGCTGGACGGAGAGCTCTCGACTCGGTGAGTTGAATAGATGTGCTCCCGGTCTCAAGGGCTGTTATCTCAAGTTTGAATCCTGGCGCCAAATGATTTGTTTGTTCCACGTGGTTTCTATATCACCAGTAGCGTGGTCAGTTGGCTTGGCGATTCTTTTATTCTTATAACGATGTCCAAGCTTCACCGGAGTAGCAGTATCCTTCCTTTCTTTAAGGGGGGATCCACACCAGACGCGTTTCAGGGATTTTAATTGACCCCTTCCTGTTCTCTATCCCATTTGCACAACAGCATGTGAAATTGATTGTCACACAGTGTTGCTTCCTAAGTGGACAGTTTGATTTCACAGAAGTGTGATTGACTTGGAGTTTAATTGTGTTGTTCAAGTGTTCCCTTTATTTTTTTGAGCAGTGTATATTTCATATATATTTCCATATATTTTTTTTTATTCATATTTGTTTTCATGTGGTCATATGTGATTTATATGATACCATTTATTTTAAACACGTGACTTCACCTACTCTGTGGGCACACACTCGTCAAAAGTATGTCAACAACATAGGGTCCGTGATTTCTACTAAAGAGATCCACCTTTATCCTTTATCTCATCCAAGGGTCTTTGGCGCCTTCTACCCGGTATTCTTTTTTAGAGTTTTCACGCACAACCATTTACCTTCTGAACCACCTACCCTGTGCCCATCAGGGTTAGGTGGTGACCAGTGGCAGCCAGCCCACCCACATCTATCAGATACCTATTTTATCTCTGCCCTCCTTTGGCGCCCTTCAATAGTTTTTTTCGGACCCTCGAATAGAAGGTTTGGTGATTAATAGAGTTGAGCGAACACCTGGATATTCGGGTTCGAGAAGTTCGGCCGAACTTCCCGGAAATGTTCGGGTTCGGGATCCGAACCCGACCCGAACTTCGTCCCCAACCCGAACCCCATTGAAGTCAATGGGGACCCGAAATTTTCGGCACTAAAAAGGCTGTAAAAAAGCCCAGGAAAGAGCTAGAGGGCTGCAAAAGGCAGCAACATGTAGGTAAATCCCCTGCAAACAAATGTGGATAGAGAAATGAATTAAAATAAAAATAAAAAATATATAAATTAACCAATATCAATTGGACAGAGGTCCCATAGCAGAGAATCTGGCTTCACGTCAGCAGAGAATCAGTCTCTTCATGCCATAGCAGAGAATCTGGCTTCATGTCAGCAGAGAATCAGTCTGAATGTCATAGCAGAGAATCAGGCTTCACGTCACCCACCACTGGAACAGGCCACTGTCACATATTTAGGCCCAGGCACCCAGGCAGAGGAGAGAGGTCCCGTAACAGAGAATCTGGCTTCATATCAGCACAGAATCAGTCTTCATGTCATAGCAGAGAATCAGGCTTCACGTCACCCACCACTGGAACAGGCCACTGTCACATATTTAGGCCCAGGCACCCAGGCAGAGGAGAGAGGTCCCGTAACAGAGAATCTGGCTTCATGTCAGCACAGAATCAGTCTTCATGTCATAGCAGAGAATCAGGCTTCACGTCACCCTCCACTGGAACAGGCCACTGTCAGACATTTAGGCCCCGGCACCCAGACAGAGGAGAGAGGTCCCGTAACAGAGAATCTGGCTTCATGTCAGCACAGAATCAGTCTTCATGTCATAGCAGAGAATCAGGCTTCACGTCACCCACCACTGGAACAGGCCACTGTCACATATTTAGGCCCAGGCACCCAGGCAGAGGAGAGAGGTCCTGTAACAGAGAATCTGGCTTCATGTCAGCACAGAATCAGTCTTCATGTCATAGCAGAGAATCAGGCTTCACGTCACCCACCACTGGAACAGGCCACTGTCACATATTTAGGCCCAGGCACCCAGGCAGAGGAGTGAGGTCCCGTAACAGAGAATCGGGCTTCATGTCAGCACAGAATCAGTCTTCATGTCATAGCAGAGAATCAGGCTTCACGTCACCCACCACTGGAACAGGCCACTGTCACATATTTAGGCCCAGGCACCCAGGCAGAGGAGAGAGGTCCCGTAACAGAGAATCTGGCTTCATGTCAGCACAGAATCAGTCTTCATGTCATAGCAGAGAATCAGGCTTCACGTCACCCACCACTGGAACAGGCCACTGTCACACATTTAGGCCCCGGCACCCAGACAGAGGAGAGAGGTCCCGTAACAGAGATTCTGGCTTCATGTCAGCACAGAATCAGTCTTCATGTCATAGCAGAGAATCAGGCTTCACGTCAACCACCACTGGAACAGGCCACTGTGACATATTTAGGCCCAGGCACCCAGGCAGAGGAGAGAGGTCCCGTAACATAGAATCTGGCTTCATGTCAGCACAGAATCAGTCTTCATGTCATAGCAGAGAATCAGGCTTCACGTCACCCACCACTGGAACAGGCCACTGTGACATATTTAGGCCCAGGCACCCAGGCAGAGGAGAGAGGTCCCGTAACAGAGAATCTGGCTTCATGTCAGCACAGAATCAGTCTTCATGGCATAGCAGAGAATCAGGCTTCACGTCACCCACCACTGGAACAGGCCACTGTCAAACATTTAGGCCCCTGCACCCAGACAGAGGAGAGAGGTCCCATAACAGAGAATCTGGCTTCATGTCAGCACAGAATCAGTCTTCATGTCATAGCAGAGAATCAGGCTTCACGTCACCCACCACTGGAACAGGCCACTGTCACATATTTAGGCCCAGGCACCCAGGCAGAGGAGAGAGGTCCTGTAACAGAGAATCTGGCTTCATGTAAGCACAGAATCAGTCTTCATGTCATAGCAGAGAATCAGGCTTCACGTCACCCACCACTGGAACAGGCCACTGTCACATATTTAGGCCCAGGCACCCAGGCAGAGGAGAGAGGTCCCGTAACAGAGAATCTGGCTTCATGTCAGCACAGAATCAGTCTTCATGTCATAGCAGAGAATCAGGCTTCACGTCACCCACCACTGGAACAGGCCACTGTCACATATTTAGGCCCCGGCACCCAGACAGAGGAGAGGTTCATTCAACTTTGAGTTGCCCCGCAATATATCTGTAAAATGAAAATAAAAATAGGATTGAATGAGGAAGTGCCCTGGAGTACAATAATATATTGTTAAGGGGAGGTAGTTAATGTCTAATCTGCACAAGGGATGGACAGGTCCTGTGGGATCCATTCCTGGTTCATTTTTATGAACGTCAGCTTGTCCACATTGGCTGTAGACAGGCGGCTGCGTTTATCTGTAATGACGCCCCCTGCCGTGCTGAATACACGTTCAGACAAAACGCTGGCGCCGGGCAGGCAAGCACCTCCAAGGCATAAAAGGCTAGCTCTGGCCACGTGGACAATTTGGAGATCCAGAAGTTGAATGGGGCCAAACCATCAGTCAGTACGTGGAGGGGTGTGCACACGTACTGTTCCACCATGTTAGTGAAATGTTGCCTCCTGCTAACACGTTCCATATCAGGTGGTGGTGCAGTTAGCTGTGTCGTGGTGACAAAACTTTTCCACATCTCTGCCATGCTAACCCTGCCCTCAGAGGAGCTGGCCGTGACACAGCTGCGTTGGCGACCTCTTGCTCCTCCTCTGCCTTCGCCTTGGGCTTCCACTGGTTCCCCTGTGACATTTGGGAATGCTCTCAGTAGCGCGTCTACCAACGTGCCTTGTACTCGCGCATCTTCCTATCACGCTCCAGTGTAGGAAGTAAGGTGGGCACATTGTCTTTGTACCGGGGATCCAGCAGGGTGGCAACCCAGTAGTCCTCACACGTTAAAATGTGGGCAACTCTGCTGTCGTTGCGCAGGCACTGCAGCATGTAGTCGCTCATGTGTGCCAGGCTGCCCAGAGGTAAGGACAAGCTGTCCTCTGTGGGAGGCGTATCGTCATCGTCCTGCGTTTCCCCCCAGCCACGCACCAGTGATGGGCCCGAGCTGCTTTGGGTGCCACCCCGCTGTGAACATGCTTCATCCTCATCCTCCTCCACCATCTCCTCCTCCTCGTCCTCTTCGTCCTCCTTGTCCTCCAGTAGTGGGCCCTGTCTGGCCACATTTGTACCTGGCCTCTGCTGTTGCAAAAAACCTCCCTCTGAGTCACTTCGAAGAGACTGGCCTGAAAGTGCTAAAAATGACCCCTCTTCCTCCTGGGCCACCTCCTCTTCCATCATCGCCCTAAGTGTTTTCTCAAGGAGACATAGAAGTGGTATTGAAATGCTGATAACGGCGTCATCGCCACTGGCCATGTTGGTGGAGTACTCAAAACAGCGCAACAGGGCACACAGGTCTCGCATGGAGGCCCAGTCATTGGTGGTGAAGTGGTGCTGTTCCGCAGTGCGACTGACCCGTGCGTACTGCAGCTGAAACTCCACTATGGCCTGCTGCTGCTCGCACAGTCTGTCCAGCATGTGCAAGGTGGAGTTCCACCTGGTGGGCACATCGCATATGGTGGGCACGTCGCATGTGAGTGGGAAGGCCGAAGTTACGCTGTAGCGCAGACAGGCGAGCAGCGACAGGGTGTGAACGCCGGTAGCGCGAACAGACGGCCCGCACTTTATGCAGCAGCTCTGACATGTCGGGGCAGTTGCGAATGAACTTCTGCACCACCAAATTCAGCACATGCGCCAGGCAAGGGATGTGCATCAAACCGGCTAGTCCCAGAGCTGCAACGAGATTTCGCCCATTATCGCACACCACCAGGCCGGGCTTGAGGCTCACCGGCAGCAACCACTCGTCGGTCTGTTGTTCTATAACCCTCCACAACTCCTGTGCGGTGTGGGGCCTGTCCCCCAAACATATGAGTTTCAGAATGGCCTGCTGACGTTTACCCCGGGCTGTGCTGAAGTTGGTGGTGAAGGTGTGTGGCTGACTGGATGAGCAGGTGGAAGAAGAGGAGGAGGAAGCTGAGTAGGAGGAGGAGGAGACAGGAGGCAAAGAATGTTGCCCTGCGATCCTTGGCGGCGGAAGGACGTGCGCCAAACAGCTCTCCGCCTGGGGCCAAGCCGCCACTACATTTACCCAGTATGCAGTTATGGAGATATAGCGTCCCTGGCCGTGCTTACTGGTCCACGTATCTGTGGTTAGGTGGACCTTGCCACAGATGGCGTTGCGCAGTGCACACTTGATTTTATCGGATACTTGTTTGTGCAGGGAAGGCACGGCTCTCTTGGAGAAGTAGTGCCGGCTGGGAACAACATACTGTGGGACAGCAAGCGACATGAGCTGTTTGAAGCTATGTGTGTCCACCAGCCTAAATGACAGCATTTCATAGGCCAGTAGTTTAGAAATGCTGGCATTCAGGGCCAGGGATCGAGGGTGGCTAGGTGGGAATTTACGCTTTCTCTCAAATGTTTGTGAGATGGAGAGCTGAACGCTGCCGTGTGACATGGTTGAGATGCTTGGTGACGCAGGTGGTGGTGTTGGTGGTACATCCCATGTTTGCTGGGCGGCAAGTGCCAACGTCCCTCCAGAGGCGGAGGAAGAGGCCGAGGCGGCGGCAGCAGCAGAAGAGGCCGAGGCGGCAGCAGCAGAAGAGGTAGCAGGGGGAGCCTGAGTGACTTCCTTGTTTTTAAGGTGTTTACTCCACTGCAGTTCATGCTTTGCATGCAGGTGCCTGGTCATGCAGGTTGTGCTAAGGTTCAGAACGTTAATGCCTCGCTTCAGGCTCTGATGGCACAGCGTGCAAACCACTCGGGTCTTGTCGTCAGCACATTGTTTGAAGAAGTGCCATGCCAGGGAACTCATTGAAGCTGCCTTTGGGGTCCTCAGTCCCAGATGGCGGCGGTCAGTAGCAGGCGGAGTCTCTTGGCGGCGGGTGTTCTGCTTTTGCCCACTGCTCCCTCTTTTGCTACGCTGTTGGCTCGGTCTCACCACTGCCTCTTCCTCTGAACTGTGAAAGTCAGTGGCACGACCTTCATTCCATGTGGGGTCTAGGACCTCATCGTCCCCTGTATCGTCTTCCACCCAGTCTTGATCCCGGACCTCCTGTTCAGTCTGCACACTGCAGAAAGACGCAGCAGTTGGCACCTGTGTTTCGTCATCATCAGAGACATGCTGAGGTGGTATTCCCATGTCCTCATCATCAGGAAACAAAAGTGGTTGTGCGTTAGTGCATTCTATCTCTTCCACCCCTGGGGAAGGGCTAGGTGGATGCCCTTGGGAAACCCTGCCAGCAGAGTCTTCAAACAGCATAAGAGACTGCTGCATAACTTGAGGCTCAGACAGTTTCCCTGATATGCATGGGGGTGATGTGACAGACTGATGGGCTTGGTTTTCATGCGCCATCTGTGCGCTTTCTGCAGAAGACTGGGTGGGAGATAATGTGAACGTGCTGGATGCACTGTCGGCCACCCAATTGACTAATGCCTGTACCT
>NC_053392.1:37558702-37750486 GCF_905171765.1 Bufo bufo | reverse complement strand
GACATGAATACAGATTCTGCGCTGACATAAGGCCAGATTCTCTGTTACGGGACCTCTCTCCTCTGTCTGGGTGCCGGGGCCTAAATATGTGACAGTGGCTTGTTCCAGTGGTGGGTGACGTGAAGCCTGATTCTCTGCTATGACATGAAGACAGATTCTGTGCTGACATAAGGCCAGATTCTCTGTTACGGGACCTCTCTCCTCTGCCTGGGTGCCTGGGCCTAAATGTGTGACAGTGGCCTGTTCCAGTGGTGGGTGACATGAAGCCTGATTCTCTGCTATGACATGAAGACAGATTCTGTGTTGACATAAGGCCAGATTCTCTGTTACGGGACCTCTCTCCTCTGACTGGGTGCCTGGGCCTAAATGTGTGACAGTGGCCTGTTCCAGTGGTGGGTGACATGAAGCCTGATTCTCTGCTATGGCATGAAGACAGATTCTGTGCTGACATCAAGCCAGATTCTCTGTTACGGGACCTCTCTCCTCTGACTGTGTGCCTGGGCCTAAATGTGTGACAGTGGCCTGTTCCAGTGGTGGGTGACGTGAAGCCTGATTCTCTGCTATGACATGAAGACTGATTCTGCGCTGACATAAGGCCAGATTCTCTGTTACGGGACCGCTCTCCTCTGTCTGGGTGCCGGGGCCTAAATGTGTGACAGTGGCCTGTTCCAGTGGTGGGTGACATGAAGCCTGATTCTCTGCTATGACATGAAGACAGATTCTGTGTTGACATAAGGCCAGATTCTCTGTAACGGGACCTCTCTCCTCTGACTGGGTGCCTGGGCCTAAATGTGTGACAGTGGCCTGTTCCAGTGGTGGGTGACATGAAGCCTGATTCTGTGCTATGGCATGAAGACAGATTCTGTGCTGACATCAAGCCAGATTCTCTGTTACGGGACCTCTCTCCTCTGACTGTGTGCCTGGGCCTAAATGTGTGACAGTGGCCTGTTCCAGTGGTGGGTGACGTGAAGCCTGATTCTCTGCTATGACATGAAGACTGATTCTGCGCTGACATAAGGCCAGATTCTCTGTTACGGGACCGCTCTCCTCTGTCTGGGTGCCGGGGCCTAAATGTGTGACAGTGGCCTGTTCCAGTGGTGGGTGACGTGAAGCCTGATTTTCTGCTATGACATGAAGACAGATTCTGTGCTGACATGAAGCCAGATTCTTTGCTATGGCATGAAGAGACTGATTCTCTGCTGACGTGAAACCAGATTCTCTGCTATGGGACCTCTGTCCAATTGATATTGGTTCATTTTTATTTTTTTAATTTTAATTTTAATTCATTTCCCTATCCACATTTGTTTGCAGGGGATTTACCTACATGTTGCTGCCTTTTGCAGCCCTCTAGCTCTTTCCTGGGCTGTTTTACAGCCTTTTTAGTGCCCAAAAGTTCGGGTCCCCATTGACTTCAATGGGGTTCGGGTTCGGGACGAAGTTCGGATCGGGTTCGGATCCCGAACCCGAACATTTCCGGGAAGTTCGGCCGAACTTCTCGAACCCGAACATCCAGGTGTTCGCTCAACTCTAGTCACTATGCGTACTTATATCTCTGAGAGCCTGAGAAAGGGACACATCCGACCCTCGAAGTCACCTCTTGCCACTGGGTTTTTTTTTGTTAAGAAAAAAGATGGTTCTTTAAGACCTTGTCTGGATTTCTGGAAGCTCAACTGTATCACAATTCGTGACCAATATCCGCTTCCTCTGATCCCGGACCTGTTTAACCAGATTGTTGGGGCTAAAGTTTTTTCTAAGTTGGATTTAAGAGGGGCATACAATCTAGTCAGGGTCAGGGAAGGGGATGAATGGAAGATGGCCTTCAATACCCCTAAGGGTCATTTCGAGAATTTGGTTATGCCATTTGGTTTGATGAATGCTCCGGCCGTCTTCCAACATTTTGTGAACAGCATTTTTTATCATTTAATGGGGAAATTTGTACTGGTGTATCTAGATGACATTTTGATTTTTTCTCCTGATTTCAAAACTCATAGGGACCACCTACGTCAGGTCTTGTTCATTTTGCGGGAGAATAAATTTTTTGCTAAACTGGAAAAATGTGTGTTTGCGGTTCCGGAGATTCAATTTCTTGGTTTTCTTCTCTCCGCTTCTGGTTTTCGCATTGGACCCTGAGAAGGTCCGCGCTATGCTTGAATGGGAGCTTTCTGAGAATCAGAAGGCGCTGATGTGGCTTTTGGCTTTTGCCAATTATTACAGAAAGTTCATTTTGAATTATTCCTCTGTTGTTAAGCCACTCACTGATATGACTAAAAAGGGGGTAGATTTTTCCTCCTGCTCGGTAGATGCGCTTAAGGCCTTTTCTAGTATCAAAGAGAGTTTTGCTTCCGCTCCCATTTTGGTACAACCTGATGTCTCTCTACCTTTTATTGTTGAGGTGGACGCTTCTGAGGTGGGTGTGGGTGCGGTCTTATCTCAGGGTCCCTCTCCTGCCAAATGGCGACCGTGTGCCTTTTTCTCAAGGAAACTCTCCTCCGCAGAGAGAAATTACGATGTGGGAGATAGGGAGTTGTTGGCCATCAAATTAGCTTTTGAGGAATGGCGCCATTGGCTAGAGGGAGCCAGACACCCTATTACCGTGTTTACCGACCATAAGAATCTGACCTACTTGGAATCAGCCAAGCATCTGAACCCGAGACAGGCCAGATGGTTTTTATTCTTTTCTAGGTTTAATTTTGTTGTCACGTTCCGCCCTGGGGTTAAAAATGTGAAGGCTGATGCCCTGTCACATTGTTTTCTGGGAGGGGGGAACTTTGAATACCCGGGTACCATTTTGGCTGAAGGGGTGGTCGTCTCTGCTCTTTAATTTGGAGGCAGAGGTTCAGGCAACCCAGGCAGAGGCTCCTGATCTTTGTCCTCCTGGGAGGTTGTTTGTGCCTCTCGCTTTACGACACAAGGTTTTTAAGGAGCACCATGATACTGTCCTTGCTGGGCACCCGGGGAGTAGAGCCACAGTAGATCTCATTGCTCTGAGATTCTGGTGGCTGGCTCTTCGTAAGACGGTTGAGAGTTTTGTGGCAGCCTGCGAGACCTGCGCTCGTGCCAAGGTCCCTCATTCACGGCCATCGGGTACTCTCCTCCCGTTACCCATTCCTTCCCGTCCTTGGACGCATCTGTCCATGGACTTCATTACGGACCTGCCTCGTTCCTCGGGGAAGACTGTGATTCTGGTAATAGTGGACCGTTTTAGCAAAATGGCGCATTTTATTCCTTTTCCTGGGTTACCTAATGCTAAGACGCTGGCGCAAGCATTTGTTGATCACATTGTCAAATTGCATGGCATTCCTTCAGACATCATTTCTGATAGGGGCACGCAATTTGTTTCCAGATTCTGTAAGGCCTTCTGTTCTCGCTTGGGGGTTCGGTTGTCGTTCTCTTCTGCTTTTCACCCGCAGTCGAATGGTCAGACCGAACGCGTCAATCAGAATCTGGAGACATATCTGCACTGTTTTGTGGCAGAGAATCAGGAGGATTGGTGTTCTTTTTTGTCCCTTGCTGAGTTTACTTTAAATAACCGTCGCCAGGAGTCCTCTGATAAGTCACCATTTTTTGGTGCATATGGGTTTCATGCGCAGTTTGGGACATTCTCTGGAGAGGGGTCTTCTGGTTTACCTGATGAGGAGAGATTTTCCTCGTCTTTGTCATTTATTTGGCAAAAGATTCAGGGTAATCTGAAGAGGATGAGTAAGAGATATAAGCGTGTGGCGGATAAGAGACGTGTGCCTGGTCCGGACCTGAATGTGGGTGATCTGGTGTGGTTGTCTACAAAGAATATCAAACTGAAGGTTCCCTCCTGGAAGTTGGGTCCTAAGTTTATTGGGCCTTACAAGATCTTGTCCGTCATCAATCCCTTTGCCTTCCGTCTTGATCTTCCTCAGACTTGGAAGATCCATAATGTTTTTCACAGGTCCCTATTAATACCTTATGTCCAACCCACTGTACCCTCCTCTTTGCCTCCTCCTCCGATTGTTGTTGACGGTAATCTTGAATTTCAGGTCTCTAGGATTGTGGATTCTCGCATTATCCGCAGTTCTCTCCAGTATCCTCATTCATTGGGAGGGTTATGGTCCAGAGGAGAGGATGTGGGTTCCAGTGGCGGACATTAAGGCCACTCATCTCATCAGGGCTTTTCATAGGTCCCATCCTCTCCCAGCTGTCACCTATTCACACTAATTGCCTCCCTTTATATTACCTCCCATACTGCCTCACTTTGCAGTTTATACTACTTCCTGGATTGAAGTGATCACTGCTGGAGACTTCTGTTACTGCTTGTTCAGATAAGTCCTTTCTTGTATTGTGTTTCTTTGCTGGCTTGATTCTAGGTGTCCCAGACTCCCTCCGTATTAAGTGCAGGGAGCGGGTAGTCGTGTCCCCTCACTATTATAGGGTTTCCAGGTGTCACACAGTCTAGGTACGAGGGCATGCAATCGTCTACCTCTGAGACCCTTGTATGTGCTTAGCAGTCAGAGTAAGCTCTTAGGGTTTTACAGGGGTCACCTTTATGCTCCTTAGTTTGGGATCAAGCCAGTCGGATGTTTATCCATAACTTCCAGCTATCTGCAATATCATCTGTGACACTAGGTCATGGAGCGAGTGAGTAGCCACCCGCTGCGACCTTCTGACCCCTGGCACAACAGGGTCAGCGATAGGTCGTGACACCGTCGTGACAGTAACTTAGTATCAGTACAGGATCAGTGATGAGTGGCAGGGGCAAAATTTAAATTCACAATATTTAGCAAATATTTGAGCAAATATTCATCATATATTCACAAATTCGTGATCTCCAGTCATTATTTTATTGATTGCGGAAATCGGCAATCTGAAAATTCGCAATAAAATTCACGATATGAAAATTTGCGATCAACACTACTCCTAAAGTCAAAGATATTGCAGCCTTCAAGCATTAAGCAATGAGGGATCATGGGTACTGATGAAAAAAATCGAGAATATTCGCGATTATGAAGATATAGCACTACATTCTAGATATTCGCAAATTCTCAAAGTGCCAATATTCGCTATAAAAATTTGCGATTAGAATATTCGCGATCAACACTATACAGGATAAGTAATGTGATGTATATACACAATGCACCAGCAGAGTAGTGAGTGCAGCTCTCGAGAATATTACAGGATGAAACTCAGGATCAGTACAGGGTACGTAACATATGTATACAGTGACTCCACCATTAGAACAGTGAGTGCAGCTCTGAAGTATACAGGATGTAACTCAGAATCAATACAGGATAAGTAATGTAATGTACACAGTGACTCCACCAGCAAAGTAGTGAGTGCAGCTCTGGAGTATAATACAGGTTGTAACTCAGGATCAGTACAGGATAAGTAATGTATGTACACAGTAACTACACCAGCAGAATATTGAGTGCAGCTCTGGAGTATAATACAGGATGTAACTCAGGATCAGTCCAGCACTGAAGTAGACTATATAAGTAACTTAAAATTGGGACAAAATAATTGAATTGATATATTTATACATAGTTTACACAAAAATATGTTTTTTATTTTCCTTTCTCTGCTGTAAAATGATCTCGCTATGTTACCTGATCTGCTCTGCATTTGTAGACAGGCGCCGGCTCGGAGTCTCTGTGATGTGATTTACATTTTCAGCAAATACATTTCAATATATAAGAAAAAAAGTTAGTCATTAAACATTTGGTAAAATCTCTGTGCGTTATCAGGATCCTCATTCCTCACAGTACAGGAGAGATGGCTGATTCTACAGAGGGGGACACTGGAGTCCAGTATCTGGGTCTACTGATCTCATCACTGATGACTCTTATACCCGGGCTGGTGATACATTCATTTATTATAGCCGTCAATGTCAATGACTGGTGGAAAGGAAGATCGGTGACTACTGTTGACCACGTTGTAACTTCTGTTTGCATTTCAAGGATCTGCGCTCAGTCTGAAATTGTACTGTATTTATTTGTGGATAAACTTTCCATGAAAAACCAGCATTCAGTTCAAACTTTGTTTATTATGGGAGCACTTTCTACTTTCTTTACTTCTGCCAATTTTTGGTTAACAGCTCTGCTTTCCATTGTCTTCTGTCTGAAGATCTCCAACTTCCAGACCAGATTGTTCCTGTATCTGAGGAGGATGATAGTACAGAGGACTGTTTATTTCATTGTAGCCTCAGTGCTTCTCTCAGTTTTCAGTTGTTCGGTACATCTGTCCATGTCTTTGATTGAGATGGGCAAAGGTAAAACTTACAATGTGACCATGAATGATGTATTCACAGATTGCATTTCTTCTAATTCTATATGCATTCATATTGTCGGAACCTTCTTCCCGCTGCTCTTCTGTTGCAAATCATTCATTCTTCTATTCATCTCTTTGTATCATCACATAACAAGGATGAAGATGAGCAGTAACTTAACCACCAATTTGGAGACATATTACTCAGTGATGAAATTTGTGTCCTTCAATTTCATATGTAACACTTTATACTTTATTGTCTGTTTTGCTGCTGGCATTTATCACTGTCTATACTGGGTGAGCTTTCCATGGCTTTATACACTGCTCAAAAAAATAAAGGGAACACAAAAATAACACATCCTAGATCTGAGTTAATTAAATATTCTTCTGAAATACTTTGTTCTTTACATAGTTGAATGTGCTGACAACAAAATCACACAAAAATAAAAAAAGGAAATCAAATTTTTCAACCCATGGAGGTCTGGATTTGGAGTCACACTCAAAATTAAAGTGGAAAAACACACTACAGGCTGATCCAACTTTGATGTAATGTCCTTAAAACAAGTCAAAATGAGGCTCAGTAATGTGTGTGGCCTCCACGTGCCTGTATGACCTCCCTACAACGCCTGTGCATGCTCCTGATGAGGTGGCGGACGATCTCCTGAGGGATCTCCTCCCAGACCTGGACTAAAGCATCTGCCAACTCCTGGACAGTCTGTGGTGCAACGTGACGTTGGTGGATAAAGCGAGACATGATGTCCCAGATGTGCTCAATTGGATTCAGGTCTGGGGAACGGGCGGACCGGTCCATACCATCAATGTCTTCGTCTTGCAGGAACTGCTGACACACTCCAGCCACATGAGGTCTAGCATTGTCTTGCATTAGGAGGAACCCAGGGCCAACCGCACCAGCATATGGTCTCACAAGGGGTCTGAGGATCTCATCTCGGTACCTAATGGCAGTCAGGCTACCTCTGGCGAGCACATGGAGGGCTGTGCGGCCCTCCAAAGAAATGCCACCCCACACCATTACTGACCCAATGCCAAACCGGTCATGCTGGAGGATGTTGCAGGCAGCAGAACGTTCTCCACGGCATCTCCAGACTCTGTCACGTCTGTCACATCTGCTCAGTGTGAACCTGCTTTCATCTGTGAAGAGCACAGGGCGCCAGTGGTGAATTTGCCAATCTTGGTGTTCTCTGGCAAATGCCAAACGTCCTGCACGGTGTTGGGCTGTAAGCACAACCCCCACCTGTGGACGTCGGGCCCTCATATCACCCTCATGGAATCTGTTACTGACCGTTTGAGCAGACACATGCACATTTGTGGCCTGCTGGAGGTCATTTTGCAAGGCTCTGGCAGTGCTCCTCCTGTTCCTCCTTGCACAAAGGCAGAGGTAGCGGTCCTGCTGCTGGGTTGTTGCCCTCCTACGGCCTCCTCCACGTCTCCTGATGTACTGGCCTGTCTCCTGGTAGCGCCTCCATTCTCTGGACACTACGCTGACAGACACAGCAAACCTTCTTGCCACAGCTCGCATTAATGTGCCATACTGGATAAGCTGCACTACCTGAGCCACTTGTGTGGGTTGTAGACTCCGTCTCATGCTACCACTAGAGTGAAAGCACCGCCAGCATTCAAAAGTGACCAAAACATCAGCCAGGAAGCATAGGAACTGAGAAATGGTCTGTGGTTACCACCTGCAGAACCACTCCTTTATTGGGGGTGTCTTGCTAATTGCCTATAATTTCCACCTGTTTTCTATCCCATTTGCACAACAGCATGTGAAATTGATTGTCACTCAGTGTTGCTTCCTAAGTGGACAGTTTGAGTTCACAGAAGTGTGATTGACTTGGAGTTACATTGTGTTGTTTAAGTGTTCCCTTTATTTTTTTGAGCAGTGTATTATCATAGGATTTCTTTTGACTCTACATTCTTCCTACCTGATCTACAGAACAGCCAACCTCAGGAGTCAGATGTCCAAGGTTCTTCAGAATGTGATTGAATCCTTATTTTAAAGAATAGACAGAGAAACCAGACAAAACATAGAAGTAGTAGATCAACAAGGTAAATACTGGGGTGGTGGGGCTGTCATTTCACTGAATTATAGTAAACTATATGAAACCTAACAAACAAGAATAGGAGAATGAAAATTTAGTTTTCAAAATGTATCCAGTACAAGTGAAAACAGACAATAGATGATAGTTTCTTCTTTCTGATAAAGTCCATGTCTATATAGCTTTTTTTATATATATATAATTATTTCAGGTGAGCTCCTTGCCGAAGGGAAAGAGGAACACTTTACTTTCAGGTTCACTATAATTGCTCTCTAATCAACAATTATGTACTTAAAGGGGTTGTCCCACAAAATATATTCTACAGTTTTCAATTCAGCACCTGGATCTGAGTAGTTTTGTAATTGCATATAATGAAAAATGTATTCAATAAAATGTATCTGTATAGTGCCGCTTAATTTCTTATTTCTTTGACCTGCTCACTGAGATGGCCGCACATGCTCAGTATCATCTTTCAACTGCTTCCTGAGTTGTGATAGGGAGAGCATGGACACGCCTCCTGAGCTGTGATAGGGAGAGCATGGACACGCCTCCTGAGCTGCAGCAGAAAATACTTTCACTCACCTGGACCTGTCAGCTTGATATAAATCTATGGGAAGATCCCATAATATTCCTTGTGGATGATGAGTCCCAGTAAGAATTCTTCATTGAGTGGGGCTCTGTCGAGCCGAGCTAACTGCCTAGAGCCCGCACCAGTCTCTACTTAAAGTATGATATATAGTTAACTTTTATGGAAAGACCCACATGGTTTGTAGCCATGATCACCTTTCTTCCCAAACCTCTGGTGCCTGAAATGCTACCAGAGGTCCGGCTCAAGGACTAGCTTATCATAGATCTTGGAGAAGAAGTGGAAGGTGAACAGGACTTCTCGCTAGTTTAAAGATAAAAGAGAAATCTACAGGGACACTGTTGACTGAGACAAATTGGCAAATGTTAGGATTTCCATTTGCTATTGGCCCTAGGTTGTCCACCCTATATTTCTCTGCTGTAGTTCCAGGACTTCAACTTGTATTCCGAAAATATTAATACAGTTTTGCATGTTACAATACCTTTTCCCTTATGAGGTTATGTGAGCTACCTGAGATGTTTCTGCAACATGCCCATTGCTTTGGACTCTAATGGACCTGAGTCATAGTGCCACCTGGTATTGTGTTTCTGGGACTTTTTCATCATTATTTCACTTTAACTTGACTTTTTATATATTTAGCTAGTTAGTTTGACACAATTTCTCATGGACTGTCATTCGGGATTCAAGCACTTGATTATTTTTTTTGCCACTATTGTAGTCAGACAGAATCTAGGATGTAAATATTGTGCATATGACCGTTTCTCTCCACCATATAAGGAGGGAGCTATCTGAGATCTGCATCTTTGTGCTATACTATCACAGATGGATCCAAGTACAACCAAAGGATGGCGTATCTTTCAATAGGGGGATGTGCAATACCTCAGAATGGTTTGTAATGTTATTTTAATGTTTTTTTTCTATGTTGTATATTGTCACACCAGCAGATGGTATATTAGTGGCACTGTGAATAGAACTAACCACTCCATTCCTTCCCCACCTCCTTAATAGGAGCTGGTAGTCCAACGTCCTGGAGGGAGATTTAGGTAGGCTATTGAGAAGACAGCGAGCATTTCTATCAGCTTCTGCTCCAAAGGGACTTAGAACCTGAAAACTGTGAGGTACACTGCTGGGTACACTGATGGGTAAGTCCAAGGGACGCAGCTACCATCAAAGCTGCAGCAATCAGCAGAGTAATCATCTACCACAGCTTTACAGACACTGCTGCAAGGTGATGGAGAACTAGTTAAGACACCTATTACTGCAGTTTAGGAAAGGCAAATCTGAAAGCTTGCATTACAGAGTGGATACCTACTGCCATAGGTACCAGCTTTATAGCTGTAGTGAAGGGGAATCAGGAGCGACAGACTTGCCAACTAGCAAATTTCTGAGTGCCATGAGTGGCCATCTAACCAGGCACAATTCCTCACCATCTGGTGACAGATATTGAACCTTGTACTTAATATCGCAGGATGTACTGCAAGTTATTCTTTGTACTCATTAAAGAAAGCCGTTTGATGTTCTCTTACTTCTTCCTGATCCTTTTACACCTTTTCACTGCACCAGAACCTAAGGAGCGACTGCCTGAGGGAATACACTGTGACACAACATCTCATCAGGGCCACTACTGCCAGCTCCTCAGGGACTTGCTTCACATCTGCTACATTATCTGTGGTGTAACATAGGGCTGCATGTAACATCAACTGTACTCAAATAATTATCATTGTTTTATTGTGGTGATACACAGGACTGGCGGTAACATCTATTACATTATCTGTACTCAGAGAGTTATAACTGTGTTATCTGTGGGGTTATATGCTCTGATGCGGCAGATAACGCTGCTATTGTTCTTACTATCACCCCTACATATCCCCAGATTTCCTGCCTTGTCCATGATTTCCCACATCCACACTGTACTCCTGCTTCTCCCCTCCACAAAAGGGAGAATTTCCAATACCACTGTCTATGTGTATAAACATTGGCTGACATTTGTGCCTGTTAAGGCATAATGTTTGGATGCTTTTTACGAATTAGCCATTGGTTCTTCCAATAACAGTGTCTTTTTTTAAACACCATTTGCCCCCAATAAGTTACACTTTTTGGAACTTTTTTAAAAATTTTAACCCCTCGCAACCTCTATGTTCAGTAGAAGTCTATTTTTTCACACAGCAGACACATAGGCTAACATCTACAATTGGCAATAACATCACTCGCTGAAAGTTAAACCCTCAGAAGCCATTATCGATTGTTACAAGTGCATATAAGGCAGCTTTCTCCAGGAGAGCAGAGCAATTAAACAATAAAAGAGGCCGTATATGATCATGTGTCAGCTCCATCTTGGCTGTGGTCTGTGATGGTTGTAAAGAAGTTGGTAGGCTTTCCCTTTTTTTTTTTTTTCTCCGTGTTTACTTTCTTCCGTGGTATGTTAGGGGAGAATCCCAAACCTAAAAAGTAGACAGAATGGAGAAAAGCCAGGAAGAATCACTGTATATGTCCACTGGGTAAAGTAGGTGAGCGTGGGGGGCGGGGCTAGGCTGCTGAACAAGATGGCCGCCTGAGTGAAGAGCTCAGCGACTACAATCCTGCCTGCCCGTCTTAAATCATATTGCAAAGTCACCTAACTGCTCCCACAGATGCACAACTCCCCCTGCGACATCATGGGGAAAACAAGAAAGCATCTACAGAAGCTGCAAGACGGCAACCTGGAGAGCTATTTTGACTGGGGAAAGTTTAAAGATGGCGCCGACGAGAAAGACAATGCGGCACTGAGATCGCCTATAAGTGCAATGTCTCCAGCACATACTGCTCGGTTGACCTCCCTACCGGACATCTCCGACAGCACTGACCTCCGTCCTTTCCACCGACACCGGAGGAGGCCAGGGCTGCAGGACAAGCTCAGCATAGGATCCAAGATGGCGCCCGTCCTCCGGCTCAGCGGGACCAGCTGCCTAGATTCCCTCACCCTCAACTGATTGCGGGGCACTCCGGGAGCAGAACCCAGCGGAGTGAGTACACCTCATGCAATAGTGTCACCCCGGATCCCTTCCAACTGCTCCCCACCTCTGACAAGCCGGTCACTGAGGACTCCCTAAAGAATATGCTGCTAGCTTTGAAATCCTCTCTGCAGACGGATATTGCAGGGTTGATTAACCCTCTCTCTGCTAGACTGCAGACAGCAGAAGATAAAATCCAATATGTGGAAACGAAGATGGGTGATTTTGCCTCATCCCAGAATGCTGGCTGATGAGCTGGAAGCTGTCAAGTTAAAAATGGCAGACCTGGAAGACCGTTCCAGATGAAATAATGTAAAGTTTAGGGGTATTCCTGAAGATGTTGCCCCCCAAAAGCTTCAAACCTATTTAAAAGGATTAATAAAAGCACTCCTACCACAGATTCCGATGCCAGACATGATTATTGATAGGGCCCACAGACTTCCTAAACCTCCACACCTAGGTCCTAACATCCCGCGTGAAACTTTGGCGCGAATCCACTTCTTCCACACTAAAGAAGTACTTATGGCTGCGGCACGCAACAAGAACCCACTACCTGCTCCGTACCAGAAAATTTAACTTTTCACAGATCTTTCCATGATCACCCTTCGCCGGCGCAGAGCACTGCTACCCATCACGATGGCCCTCCGGGACAATGATTTCCCCTACAAATGGGGTTACCCCCTCAAGATTCTTGTCCGGAAAAATGGACAGACACATGCCATCAAGACCCTAGAAGAAGGGAAACATCTACTTCAGCTGTGGCAAATTCCGCTGCCTTCAAGTAAAGCGGACACTGACCCTGCCTCCATGACCTCTGGTGCTACCCTCACAGTGGAGGGCTGATGCCCTGGGTATCTTCCCAACAGATGACATCTTATAAATCAGGACTTCCACAGGGGGGGAAACTCTGATTATTCTTCCCCCCTAGGTTTTTCTGTGACATCCTACTTGGGCGTCCTAAAAGCATCCAGATGATCTGGTGCAGGCCCTCTGATACCTCTCACCTGTTCAGTTTATTTCAAATCTAGCACCGAACTCCCGCCCTACCTATACTTAGACGGTTACCACCGTCTCGTTCATTACCTACTGAGATTTAGACGGCTATCCCAATCTTATTTGTCTTGTTTGTTGCTTTTCCCGCCCTCCCTCTTTCCTCCCCCTCTTACCTGCAATAGTGCCTTGGTAATTGCAAACTTGACATATTGATATTGTATACTATTACTGTGTTCTCTTTACCTTTCCAGGGGCTAGGATAATTATATTCTTTTAACATCATGGGTCTCAAGATTATATCCCTTAATGTTAAAGGCCTTAATTGTCCTCAGAAATGATCTTACATGTGGAAAGAAGCAGGGGCGTAGCTAAAAGCTCATGGGCCCTAGTGCAAGAGTTCAGCTTGGGCCCCCCTTCCCTCAGTGCTTGTTGGAAAGGGGCAGGGGAGCACGTAGCCTTCCTGCTGCCTGAGGAAAACATTGAAAGGGCACCCCCTCATGCCAAATTCTTGACCTAACCCCTTCCCTCCAGCCAGAGGTGTAAATTGACCAGCATGCACTTTCTATAATGCCAGTGTCCTATGTGGCACAAGGTTCTTTGGGCCCCTCAGGCTCCTGGGCCCGGTAGCGACTGCTACCTCTGCACCCCCTATTGCTACGCCCCTGGAAAGAAGCTTTAACAGCTAATGTCGATGTTTTGTGTATACAGGAAACTCACCTACTGCAAGCAGACGCCGATAGAGTACGTCACCGCCTGTTTCCTAGTATTCTGCATTCCCACTGTGACAGGAAAAAGAGAGGTACCCTGATCGCTGTCAGAAACACTGTTGCCTATACTCCCATTAAGACCAAAATTGACCCAAAAGGTCGCTACATTATTCTAGTTTGCTCCATCAATAACATTACATATACACTAGTTAACTTGTATGCCCCCAAATCCCGACAATTGGCCTTTCTACATAAACTGATGCACAATGTGAATAAGCTCAAACAGGGGAAAGTAATCCTCTGCGGGGATTTCAACACCGCTTTACAGCCTGATATAGACTCCACATCCTCTACAAGGAGACTGGATAAAGGGGTTGCCTCCTTCTTGTGCTCCGAAAACCTAACGGACATATGGAGGGCTCAACATAGCCTAGAGAGGGACTATACCTTTTTCTCCCCAGTACATATGACATACTCAAGGATAGACATGTTTATGGTAGACCACCCCTCCCTACTCCACTGATATTGGTCTTATCAAATGGTCGGCCCACGCCCCGATCACTATTACCCTCGAGGAACGGTTTCAATCTCCAAGAGCCCCTATTTGGAGGAATAATGCATTTCTCTACAATAACCCGAAGCATGTTTTGGAACTTTCCACACACTTGAATGAATACTTTCATTTTAATAGCGGATCAGTTTCAAACAACTTTATCTTGTGGCAAGCCCACAAAGCGTTTATACGAGGATCTATGATTAAGCTGAACTCCACAGTAAAGAAACTCAGAGAGCGAGATATTACACAAACCTTAGAACACATTGCTAACCTAGAAGCAATAAATAAACCCTCCCCAACCCTCCAGGGTTCTAATGAACTTAGACTTGCACGGAATAAACTTAGTAGCCTACTACTCCAAATCTACCACAAATCCCTTCTAAGGCTCCAATCCAAATTCTACTCCCAAGGAAACAAAGCGGGCAGACTTTTGGCGCAACAGCTAAAAGCCCAACAGTCGAAGTCTAAAATATCACATCTGGTACATCCTACAACTAAGACGAAATTAATAGATCCCAGAGACATTGCCAACCAATTTAAAATGTACTATCAAACACTCTACAACCTAAAAGATGACACTCCACCACCTGAAGACTACTCTACCTTAGTAGAGGAGTTCCTCTCACAAGCGTCCCTTCCTACTCTTTCCCAGTCACAATTACAGTCACTAAATGCACCATTTTCAATCACAGAAATCAAAAAAGTAATCACATCACTCCCGATAGGCAAATCCCCAGGCCCCGACGGGCTTTCTAATGAATACTTTCGCCACTTCCAACATATTCTTGCTCCTTACATGTTGGAAATGTTTAACACAATACAGGAGGGACACTCCTTCCCCCCAGACATGTTAGAAGCACTAATAGTCAGTATCCCAAAACCTGGCAAGACACCTGATATACCCCAGAACTTCCGACCTATCTCACTGCTTAACTCTGACATAAAGATTTTTGCCAAAGTCATAGCTAATAGATTAGCTCCACTCATCCCATCACTGATCCACCCGGACCAAACCGGGTTTGTGACTGGCCGACAAGCTTCAGACAACACTAGGCGAATCGTGGACTTATTCAATTACGCAGAGGTCCATAATCTCCCAATGCTCGCGATCACATTAGATGCGGACAAAGCGTTTGATCGCCTGCATTGGGATTACGCATTTTCAACACTCCGTCACATGGGCTTTTCAGGACAAATACTACAAGCCATCCACTGCCTATATTCCTCTCCCTCCGTGAAAGAATGGGTCAATGGAGTACTATCAGATCCATTTGGAATCACCAATGGATCTAGACAGGGATGCCCCTTATCACCTCTATTATTTATCTTAGCATTAGAACCCCTAGCACAGACTATAAGAAACTCACCTTTAATAGCTGGGGTGGAGATAGGGGGAAGATCCCATAAAATCACACTTTATGCAGATGGCATCATTCTCACACTAACTGACCCCATCAACTCACTAGACACTGCCCTTAGAATGATCTCGCACTACGGTTCCCTTTCTTACTATAAGATCAATAACACTAAATCCCAAGCTTTGCCCATTAACATACCACCGAAGGAAAAGGCCTCTCTAAAATCTTTTCATGAACTAGAATGGCAAATGTCAGAAATCCCGTATCTAGGAGTAAAGATTACTTCACCTTGCTCCCTTCTATATAATAGGAACTATCATCCCCTTCTAGCCACCTTGTCGGATGATTTGACTAGCTTCGCTATGAAGGCATTGTCCTGGGTGGGTAGAGTAGCATCCTTCCAAATGATGACCCTCCCCAAGCTTATATATATATTTCGTGCCCTCCCAATCCCGATCCCTGCAACATTCTTTAAAAAAGTAATAGGAAAATGAGCGAGCACTCATACACTTGGCAACCAAATTGACATGTGCAG
The DNA here is from genome assembly GCF_905171765.1 of Bufo bufo. NCBI lineage: Eukaryota > Metazoa > Chordata > Amphibia > Anura > Bufonidae > Bufo > Bufo bufo. The sequence goes on along the minus strand of NC_053392.1, from coordinate 37,734,476 downwards.
AAAATATTTATTAAATCCCCATAAAATACAAGTAATAAAATTTATAAGAACAATGTAGCAATAATATACAACATTACAATCACATATATTGTGGTAGATATGATCGATACTATTATCGATAAAAATATATTTGGACACACCTTCTCATTCAAAGAGTTTTCTTTATTTTCATGACTATGAAAATTGTAGATTCACACTGAAGGCATCAAAACTATGAATTAACACATGTGGAATTATATACATATCAAACAAGTGTGAAACAACTGAAAATATGTCATATTCTAGGTTCTTCAAAGTAGCCACCTTTTGCTTTGATTACTGCTTTGCACACTCTTGGCATTGTCTTGATGAGCTTCAAGAGGTAGTCCCCTGAAATGGTTTTCACTTCACAGGTGTGCCCTGTCAGGTTTAATAAGTGGGATTTCTTGACTTATAAATGGGGTTGGGACCATTAGATGCGTTGAGGAGAAGTCAGGTGGATACACAGCTGAAAGTCCTACTGAATAGACTGTTAGAATTGGTATTATGGCAAGAAAAAAGCAGCTAAGTAAAGAAAAACGAGTGGCCATCATTACTTTAAGAAATGAAGGTCAGTCAGTCAGCCAAAAAATTGGGAAAACTTTGAAAGTAAGGGCTATTTGACCATGAAGGAGAGTAATGGGGTACTGCGCCAGATGACCTGGCCTCCACAGTCACCGGACCTGAACCCAATCGAGATGGTTTGGGGTGAGCTGGACCGCAGAGTGAAGGCAAAAGGGCCAACAAGTGCTAAGCATCTCTGGGAACTCCTTCAAGACTGTTGGAAGACCATTTCAGGGGACTACCTCTTGAAGCTCATCAAGAGAATGCCAAGAGTGTGCAAATCAGTAATCAAAGCAAAAGGTGGCTACTTTGAAGAACCTAGAATATGACATATTTTCAGTTGTTTCACACTTGTTTGTTATGTATATAATTCCACATGTGTTAATTCATAGTTTTGATGCCTTCATAGTCTTGAAAATAAAGAAAACTCTTTGAATGAGAAGGTGTGTCCAAACTTTTGGTCTGTACTGTATATCACACCAAAAAACTTCAAGTATATGCTGTTATTAGGGAAAGAGGGGGTATTATCTTCTAGCGCTCTATCCCAATTTGGGAAATTGAATGTCACTGAAAATGTTGTAGGTGTATTCACTGGGAGCGCAATATGTTCATAAAGTGTCCACAGGAATCCTGATAATGTGAAAAGTCTCTTATAGCATATCCTTTTAAGGTCGATATGAGCTTTGAATCGAAGAAAACTTTAAATCGATATTTGGCTTACCGTCTAGCGTCTGCTGTCTCCCTATTGCTTCAATGGAGCTTTAAATATTTGCCAGCTTATTCAGTCGCTCCATACAGCAAGCTGGTTAAAATTTCGCGGGAGTTCCAAAGATCGCGGGAGTTGGCACTCTATTCCGCAATTTCCTTCGGTGCAGCATTCGACGATAAGAATAACTAATCCTTTACTGTAGAAATTTTCTTCTGTATGGCCATACAGTATTATCGGAGGCTTTTCAATGCAGGTACATCACTTGTTTCACCATACGAGTTTCGGGTAGATTTACTCTCCCTTCCTCAGTGGTCGAGTGTCTGCCTGCTCTGCCTCCATTTTTATCCATTCCTTTAATTGCTTCCCAAATCTCGGACACCTGTTGTTCATACTACTCCCAGTTGGCCAGGGAATCCTCCGACATAATCAGGGGATAATTCTATACAGCCTTGATTTTTTTTTTTTTTTTTTTTTTTTTTTTACTTGCAGTTTCCATGCGTTGTCTTACATGTGACTCCAGTGGAGGTATCTACCTTCTCCAGTGCCCCTGTAACAGACAATATATAGGACGTACCAAGAGGCCACTCAAAAAAAGAGTGGCCGAACATATTGCCAACATCAGGAAGGGTTATGATAAGCATTCCCTATCTAAACATTATAAAGAGATGCATAATCAGGATCCATCAAGTCTGGTGTTTATGGCACTGGAGAAGGTGGAGAAACACTGGAGAGGCGGGGATTTTATCAGACAAATGTCTAGGATAGAATCCACACGCATTTATGAATTTGGATCTCTACAACCGAAAGGCCTTAATTCGGAGTTGGAAATTTTTGGATTTATGTAGGTTGGGTGTCTCGTGGCCGACGACATGTCGCATGCTAGGCCGTTTATCGGCACTGCGACGTGTCCTTGGCTTCGATATACCCACCCTTCTTTCTCTATCAAAGCCGAATAATTGTATCAAACTCTAGGATTCCTATGAAACTTTCAAGATTCCTCACATTTATTATTTATTGTTTTACATTCTTATATTGATATTTTAATCTTGAAAATTTGTTTAATAATATTTTATTATAAAAAGTCATTTTATAAGTGTTAGCAATCAGATATCAAGTTTATATTTCACACAATGATATATCACACCAATTGGGACATCTGGGCCAAAAAACGCATGTGTCCCCAAAAAAACGCATGGAAACTGCAAGTAAAAAAATAAATAAAAATCAAGGCTGTATAGAATTATCCCCTGATTATGTGGGAGGATTCCCTGGCCAACTGGGAGTAGTATGAACAACAGGTGTCCGAGATTTGGGAAGCAATTAAAGGAATGGATAAAAATGGAGGCAGAGCAGGCAGACACTCGACCACTGAGGAAGGGAGAGTGAATCTACCCGAAAAGCGTATGGTGAAACAAGTGATGTACCTGCATTGAAAAGCCTCCGATAATACTGTATGGCCATACAGAAGAAAATTTCTACAGTAAAGGATTAACTATTCTTATCGTCGAAAGCTGCACCGAAGGAAATTGCGGAATAGAGAGGCAACTCCCGCGATCTTTGGAACTCCCGCGAAATTTAAACCAGCTTGCTGTATGGAGCGACTGAATAAGCCGGCAAATATTTAAAGCTCCATTGAAGCAATAGGGAGACAGCAGACGCTAGACGGTAAGCCAAATATCGATTTAAAGTTTTCTTCGATTCAAAGCTCATATCGACCTTAAAAGGATATGCTATAAGATACTTTTCACATTATCAGGATTACTGTGGACAATTTATGAACATATTGCGCTCCCAGTGAATACACCTACAACATTTTCAGTGACATTCAGTTTCCCAAATTGGGATAGAGCTCTAGAAGATAATACCCCCTCTTTCCCTAATAACAGCATATACTTGAAGTTTTTTGGAGTGATATATATTATTGAATTTATCGACACTATTGAGTGGTATCGAATATTCTATCGAATATTTCAACATTGAATTTTCTATCGAATATATTTTTATCGAATATAGTATCGATCATATCTACCACAATATATGTGATTGTAATGTTGTATATTATTGCTACATTGTTCTTATAAATTTTATTACTTGTATTTTATGGGGATTTAATAAACATTTTTTGCACATGTCAATCTGGTTGCCAAGTGTATGAGTGCTCGCTCATTTTCCTATTACTACATTTGCTTTTTAAGAGAGGGTGGGGTGATTCCCTCTATATGAGCTTGCAGTACCATACCTTAACTACTTGCTAGTGAGCCACCACAACCTACCACTATTCTTTAAAAAAGCACAGTCGATTTTGGCCAAGTATGTCTGGGGTCCAACCAAACCCAGAGTAGCTCGAGCATTATTGACCAAGAAAAAACACGCTGGAGGATTAGGCCTTCCTGATATTAAGGACTACTTCCGAGCCATCACACTCTCATTTGCTCGGGAATGGTGGATTCCTGACAATACCAAAGCCTGGATCCAGATTGAATCCCATACAATCAAACAAGCTACTTTGAAAGATTATCTGATCCATTTGTTATGTAACCCATCCCAATCGCACAATGAATTACTAACAATACAACACGTTAGCAATCTATGGTCCACAATTCACAGAACGCAGAAAGACTCTAACTCCACCCTCTTACCTCAGGCCGCTATAAGCGCATTGGAACTCAGCATCACTGACATTAACCTGACAAATTGGCGTGAAAAAAGGATCACCTCCATATCTCAAATAATGCAAGATGGCCGCCTCCTCCCCTTTGACTCACTTCACAGTTTATTCACATTGCCGCACACATAATTCTATAACTATCTGCGAATCCGACATTTTATTGCAAAAATTACCCAATCTCCACCTTCAACAAACTCTTTCATACTAAAACTATTTCAATTCCCATCCCTCTTCAAAAGACATACCACACGATATGTATACGACATATTAGGAGACAAAGCCACGTTCACCAAGACCTTGCCCATTAAAAAATGGGAAATGGAGCTGGGGAAGACCTTCCTAGATGAGGACTGGACTCTAGCCATTTGATTTCTGGTTTCTAACTTTAAATGTATCACCCATTATGAAGCACGGCTTAAGACCCTCCTACAGTGGTATTTTACTCCACAGAGATTAAACATAATCTACCCATCATCCTCCCCTCATTGTTGGCGAGGGTGCGGCGCTAGAGGCTCCCTATTTCACATTTTGTGGGATTGCCCAATACTCACCCCCTATTGGCACAGTGTTTTCGACTTGATTTCAGGCATAGTAGCCCAGAGCATAAAACCTCTTCCTGAGCTGGCTCTCTTGTTCCTGGGTATACACACTATCCCCCCAGCATGTAGAAATATTACAGGACATATCTTACTTAGCGCTAAGCTAGTTATTACGCGTCATTGGAAGCAACCTGCCTCACCGACCTTAGCTGAGGTCATACAAGAGGTTAATACGTCTTGTAGGTATGAACATTCAATACCATACACGACTATTTCCCTCAAATATAGGCAACTTACTTGGGGCCCTTGGCTCCACAACCCTAATTACTCACCCTGAATATTAGGATAGATATGTACTACTCAACATTGTTAGATAATAACAAATATTACTTTAAGGCCCTTCCTTCCCCCCCCCCCCCTTCCGCCCCCCCCCCCATTACCTTTTGACTGTTATGGTCTATTTGTTGCAGACCTTATTGTACTTTATTCTCACTATGCAAATCACCTACATATTATGTTGTTCTATAAGCAAGCCTATTATATAGGCATTTACAGATGCAATTTAAAGGGCTTCTGTCACCCCACTAAAGTATATATATTTTTTTGGGCTAGTTAAATTACTTATACTGCGATATATGAAAATATAATGGTCTTACTTACTTTGCTTCAGCAGTTTCTTATAAAAACTAACTTTTATAATATGTAAATTAGGTCCTGCCGGCCCTGTCAGCATTTCAAAAATCACGCGCCTGTGTTCATTCGGCGCAGGCGCTCTGAGATGAGGAGGCTCGCCTCTTCAGCACTCCCTCAGTGCGCCTGTGCCAATGACGTCTTCTATTTTGGTGATGTCATCGGCGCAGGCTCACTGAGGGAGTTCTGAGGAGGCGAGCCTCCTCATCTCAGAGCGCCTGCGCCGAATGAACACAGGTGTGCGATTTTTGAAATGCTGACAGGGCCGGCCGGAGGAGGAGATCGCGGCTGGACCTGTCAATCAACACGACGAGGGGGCGTTTTTTTGCGGCGGCTACCAGCAAGTAGACGCCCTACTTGCTGGTAGAGACCTAATTTACATATTATAAAAGTTTGTTTTTATAAGAAACTGCTGAAGCAAAGTAAGTAAGACCATTATATTTTCATATATCGCAGTATAAGTAATTTAACTAGCCCAAAAAAATATATATACTTTAGTGGGGTGTCAGAACTTTAGTGGGGTGACAGTCAAAAACATTGAAATATGGATTAATCTCTATGCTTTACTAAAATGCCAATAAAAATGATTTACTCTAAAGTAGCTGAGCGTTCAGGCAGCCATTCATCCCACCTGCAAGGCCACAATCCACTTTTTTGTCTTTCACTCCCTGCCTTCCCAGAGCCATAATTTGTTTTACCTATTAAAATAGCCGTACGAGGGTTTGCTTTTTGTGGGACAAGTTGCACTTGTATTGTAATTGTACCTGTAAATAGTGTCACTGTACACAATGTCATTGTATAATACTGTTCAGGAGGCCCTGACAATGAAATCTTTTAGTCCTCATCCAGGGTGGGCCCCATAGTAGCCGCTTCCCTTGCTTCCACTATAGCTATGTTGAGTGTTATGTCTTCACACAGCCCCACAGAAAGAAGAGGTGAAGTTGTCTGTGTAGTTGCAAGGTGGCTAAAGATAAGGCTGTAAATAGAAGACCCTTTTAGTATTGGCAAGGCAGAAGTTTCATCTTCATAGCAGCTTCCATGAGAGCATTTTTTTAACATAAAAGTGTATACATGAGAGTACGTCTCTCGGAACATCTTCAGCAAGATGCTTATGCAGTATCTTAAAACACACTGCTAGACACTGTAATTGTGTTTCATGAAAATGTGATTTTGCATGAATTTTCACAAAGTTGCATATAGAGGGGGAGGTTCTATAAAACCTCCCAGGGCTGACTCCACCCTTCTCTCTATAAGAGGAAGGTAGCCAGTACAGTACAGTGTGTGTTGTCTCAAAGAGAAGTGATGGAGATGTGATATCATTCTTGATCAGCTAAGATGGCCCCCATATCCTCCAGCTCTCAGACAATGCCTTTTTCACTTAAGTTGGGACTAAAAGCACAGAGGCTTCACCTTTCTCAAGAGGACCCTGCTCCCTAATGTGTCATATATGACGTATGCTGTACTGCTGTTAGTGTGAAGCCATTACAAGATGGCGCTGGCACCTAGATACCAAAGCTAGTAAAAAAAATGCACAATGCGCAGGTGCCAAGTGTTATCTGTTTTCTTATTTTTGTATTCTAGCCAAAGGAACAATGCCACGAGCCTCAGGGGGATGCCCCACTCTGATGTACATATAAACTGATTAACTTCCTTGAATAAACGAGAACTGGTTTAACCCTACCTGGTGTCAGTGTTGTTTCTTCCATGCATATAAAATCCTAGGATTAAGCTACTAATTTGGAGCAGTAGAGCAAATGCATTTGGCTCTGATTGAGAGCAGCTATAACCGTTTGGCGCCTAACGTGGGGCTCAGGAGAAGATAACATCGGAAGCCGAAGGTCTGTGTTCCCGGAGCACAGTGGATGACACTTGAGGACGGGGACTGCAGCCCCAGAGACAAGGTAAGAAAACTGGTTATCTTGCCTGCCTATTGTTGTACCCCGCCGTGCTGTGGTGATATTTTCTGCTGGTTGATGTTACACTGTAAATAGCAGCTTCGGCTAATGTTGAAATCTCGATTCTCTAGAACCTTAGACTGAGAAGGAAGATTTGCTCTACTGTGGGTACTTCTATTCTGTGTTTTTGTGTCAGTCACCTTCACGGTTAACACTTAAGCAGAGCAAGAGAAATCCCCTGGTAGGGGGGAGCTCAAGGACAGGGGCTACAATAAAGTTCTGCCTACGGTGACAGATGGATCAGCCCTGGGGCAACTACAATATTGGATTACTCGCGGGGAGCTCCGCGGGGGGAGGGGGGGGCTACAATAAATTTCTGCCTGCGGTGCCAGATGGATTAGTCCCGGGAAGCTCCGGGGGGGGGGGGGGGGGGGGAGCTACAATAAATTTCAGCCTGCGGTGGCAGATGGATTAGTCCCGGCTGGCAGACCAGATGTGGGAGCCAGGGTAATATTCTGCCAGGGTTGAACTTGGTGAAAAGAGGGAGGTGTCAGTTGTTTTTGACTTGTTTGTGATTGAGTGGTTAAGCCCATGGGACATAGGAAAAAAAGGGGGAGCGTAGCAGCACATCAAAAAACAGTGTTACTGTGGTGGTGCCCGCAGTGTTGGTGCCAGTCCAAAGAAAATTTCAAAAGAGGCCGTGGCACTCACAAGTCATCATTATTCCAAAATTTAATCACCAAAAAAAAACAACATTTCGACCACTGTGGTATTTTTCAAGTTTAAAACGTCACTTTTTTTGGTGATGAAATTTTGGAATAATGAAGACTTGTGAATGCCGCGGTTTCTTTTGAAATAAGCTCATGGGACAGTCACCGTCCCTGCCTCAGGGCGAGTATACTGCCCCTCAGTTGGTAGCCCGAGAAGAAGGAAGTAAGCATGTGAATCATTATAGAAAGTTAATGAAGATAGTTGGTGGTAATGAAAATGGATAGCTAAACTTTAAAATGTGGAAGAAAGTGTTGATACAGTGTCGTGAAAAATTGAGTGATGAAGGTTTACTCGGAGCAGCACAAGCGTGGCACCAAATAGCAAGTCACCTGGCTGCCAATGGGGGGGCAGAGAGATGGAATAAAGGTCTGCAAGCGTATGTTTATACATCAGAAATTGGAAAGCCACCGCCCTATAATGCCGCCGGAGAAGCAATGTCTGATGATCTGCACACTGTGAGGCTCCGCCCACAGAATGGTGTTTCAGCAGGAGGACCAGAGGAATGGACATGCGCACATCTGGTATCTCCGTATTCAGGAGAAGTTGGGGAATGTGTTTTGGGGTGTCATTTTACATATACCCATGCTGGGCGAGATAAATATCTTGGCCAAATGCCAACTTTGTATAAAAAAATGGGAAAAGTTGTCTTTTGCCAAGATATTTCTCTCACCCAGCATGGGTATATGTAAAATGACACCCCAAAACACATTCCCCAACTTCTCCTGAATACGGAGATACCACATGTGTGACACTTTTTTGCAGCCTAGGTGGGCAAAGGGGCCCACATTCCAAAGAGCACCTTTCGGATTTCACTGGTCATTTTTTACAGAATTTGATTTCAAACTCCTTACCACACATTTGGGCCCTTAGAATGCCAGGGCAGTATAACTACCCCACAAGTGACCCCATTTTGGAAAGAAGACACCCCAAGGTATTTGCTGATGGGCATAGTGAGTTCATGGAAGTTTTTATTTTTTGTCACAAGTTAGTGGAATATGAGACTTTGTAAGAAAAAAATAAATAAAAAATCATCATTTTCCACTAACTTGTGACAAAAAATAAAAAATTCTAGGAACTCGCCATGCCCCTCACGGAATACCTTGGGGTGTCTTCTTTCCAAAATGGGGTCACTTGTGGGGTAGTTATACTGCCCTGGCATTCTAGGGGCCCAAATGTGTGGTAAGTAGGTAAATGACCAGTGAAATCCGAAAGGTGCTCTTTGGAATATGGGCCCCTTTGCCCACCTAGGCTGCAAAAAAGTGTCACACATCTGGTATCTCCGTATTCAGGAGAAGTTGGGGAATGTGTTTTGGGGTGTCATTTTACATATACCCATGCTGGGTAAGAGAAATATTTTGGCAAAAGACAACTTTTCCCATTTTTTTATACAAAGTTGGCATTTGACCAAGATATTTATCTCACCCAGCATGGGTATATGTAAAATGACACCCCAAATCACATTCCCCAACTTCTCCTGAATACGGAGATACCACATGTGTGACACTTTTTTGCAGCCTAGGTGGGCAAAGGGGCCCAAATTCCTTTTAGGAGGGCATTTTTAGACATTTGGATACCAGACTTCTTCTCACGCTTTGGGGCCCCTAAAATGCCAGGGCAGTATAAATACCCCACAAGTGACCCCATTTTGGAAAGAAGACACCCCAAGGTATTCAATGAGGGGCATGGCGAGTTCATAGAAAAAAAAAAATTTTGGCACAAGTTAGCGGAAATTGATTTATTTATTTTTTTCTCACAAAGTCTCCCTTTCCGCTAACTTGGGACAAAAATTTCAATCTTTTATGGACTCAATAAGCCCCTCAGCAAATACCTTGGGGTGTCTTCTTTCCAAATTGGGGTCATTTGTGGGGTGTTTGTACTGCCCTGGTATTTGAGGGTCTCCGCAATCATTACATGTATGCCCAGCATTAGGAGTTTCTGCTATTCTCCTTATATTGAGCATACAGGTAATGAAATTATTTTTTTCCGTTCTGCCTCTGGGCTGAAAGAAAAAAATGAACGGCACAGATTTTTTCATTCGCATCGATCAATGTGGATGAAAAAATCTCTGACAAAAAAAGAAAAAGGAGGGGAAAGGCGTCTGCCAGGACATAGGAGCTCCGCCCAACATCCATACCCACTTAGCTCGTATGCCCTGGCAAACCCGATTTCTCCATTCACATCAATCGATGTGGATGAATAAATCATTGCCGGGATTTTTTTTTTTATATATATACAAAGTGTTTGCCAAAGTATATGAACACCGCCACCTTCTCAGCTCATATGCCTCGGCAAACGTATCTTTTACTGCAGAGGAGAAATCTCGTCTTGCAGCGCCGCATACACCGACTTGCGTGTAATCTGACAGCAGCGCAATGCTTCTGTCAGAATGCACATCAGTGCTGCAGCTGGTTGATCGGTTGGTCCACCTGGAAGGTAAAAAAAACAAAACAAAAAAGAAAAAAACAGGCTGCAACGCAATAAATTTATTAACTTCAGAACAGAACATATTAACTTTTTTTAACTTTTTTAACTTTTTTACTTACCGGTAATTTTTTTTTTGTTTCGTTTTTTTTACCTTTATAGAACAAACCTCTCCTTCCCAATGGACAATGTGCAAAGCGCAAATCGCCCAAAGATGTGGCGAAGTACGTTATGCACTTTATCCCAGGTGAAAGGAGAGGTTTGCAGCAGCTGTGAGTAAAAGGGCCCTAATAGCCCTGTGTGCCTGTCCTGTGAGATGCAATCCCTATGCTAGGTGTACCTGTGTGTGGTACTTCCGGAAACACTCTCCTAAGCATAGGGCAGGGTGGTCAGGGCAGTCAGGACAGAAATAGCGGGTGTCACGCCTTATTCCACTCCTGCTACAGACACAACATTTTTTTCGGGGTGGCGGTTGGGTTGAGGTACCAGCAACGACACTGGGGAAATGTCGCTCGTGTAGACGGCTAACTACACTGGTGGATGGGGCCACGGAACCTTCTGGATACAGGAAGTTCTCGATGATCTCTTCCTGGAATTTGAGGAAGGATCGTGTTCTCCCAGCCTTACTGTAGAGAACAAAACTATTATACAGCGCCAATTGAATTAAATATACAGAAACCTTCTTATACCAGCGTCTAGATCTGCGGGAAACTAAATAGGGAGCCAACATCTGGTCATTGAAGTCCAGCCCTCCCATGAGCGCATTATAGTCGTGGACTGAGAGGGGCTTTTCAATGACACGGGTTGCCCTTTCAATTTGGATTGTCGTGTCTGCGTGAATGGAGGAGAGCATGTAAACGTCACGCTTGTCTCTCCATTTCACCGCGAGCAGTTCTTCATTACACAAGGCAGCCCTCTCACCCCTTGCAAGACGGGTGGTAACGAGCCGTTGGGGGAAGCCCACGCGACTAGTTCGCGCGGTGCCACAGGCGCAAATCCGTTCTAGAAACAAATGCCTAAAGAGGGCCACACTTGTGTAAAAATTGTCCACATAAAGATGGTACCCCTTGCCGAATAAGGGTGACACCTAGTCCCAGAATGTCTTCCCACTGCTCCCCAGCTAGTCAGGGCAACCGACCGGCTCCAGGGTCTGATCTTTTCCCTCATAGATCCGAAATTTGTGGGTATAGCCTGTGGCCCTTTCACAGAGCTTATACAATTTGACCCCATACCGGGCACGCTTGCTTGGGATGTATTGTTTGAAGCCAAGGCGCCCGGTAAAATGTATTAGGGACTCGTCTACGCAGATGTTTTGCTCAGGGGTATACAAATCTGCAAATTTCTGGTTGAAATGGTCTATGAGGGGCCGAATTTTGTGGAGCCGGTCAAAAGCTGGGTGGCCTCTGGGACGGGAGGTGGTGTTGTCGCTAAAATGCAGAAAACGCAGGATGGTCTCAAATCGTGTCCTGGACATAGCAGCAGAGAACATGGGCATGTGGTGAATTGGGTTCGTGGACCAATATGACCGCAATTCATGCTATTTAGTTAGACCCATGTTGAGGAGAAGGCCCAGAAAAATTTTAAGTTCGGAAACTTGGACTGGTTTCCACCGGAAAGGCTGGGCATAATAGCTTCCCGGGTTTGCGGTTATAAATTGTGTGGCATGCCGGTTTGTCTCTGCCACGACTAAGTCCAAGAGCTCCGCAGTCAAGAACAGCTCAAAAAATCCCAGGGCCGAACCGATTTGAGCCGTCTCAACCCGAACTCCAGACTGGGCGGTGAAAGGGGGAACTAATGGTGCGGCTGAAGTTGGTGACTGCCAATCAGGGTTTGCCAGCACCTCAGGGATTCTAGGGGCTCTACGGGCCTGTCTGTGCGGTGGCTGCGACGGGGTAACTACTGCACGTGACACCGTACCAGCTTCAACTGCCCTTCTGGTGCTCACTACTTCACCAGGTTGTACGGCAGTGCTGGTACTAGGTCCAGGAAGGGCTGCGCTGCTGGTGTATGCCTCACCACGTGATCCGGCAGCGACAGCCCCACTCTGCTGCTCTTGAAGCGGATCCTGCGTAACCTGTGGTCTAGCGACACGGGGCCGGGTACGCCTGGTGCTATCAGGGACCTCCACCTCCTCGTCCGAACTTTGGGTCAGAGAGCCACTGCTTTCCACAGGTTCATATTCTGACCCGCTAGATTCGTCAGATGAGGGTTCCCATTCCTCATCCGACTGGGTCAGAATCCTGTAGGCCTCTTCAGAAGAATACCCCCTGTTTGACATTTTGGACTACTAAATTTAGGGGTATTCCCTGAGACTACCCAAGAAAAAAAGCAAACCTGTCTTACAAAGGGGAGGCTAGCGAAGTACCAGAGGCCGCTGCGGTTGATAAAAAATATCAAAACTGATTTTTTTATCGCCGCAGTGCGTGTAAAGTGAATGTGCAGTGATCAAAAAATAATAATTTTTTGTCACTGCGGTGGGGCGGGCGTGGGTGAACGCACGTGTGGGCGACCGATCAGGCCTGATCGGGCAAACACTGCGTTTTGGGTGGAGGGCGAGCTAAGGTGACACTAATACAATTATAGATCTGACTGTGATCAGTTTTGATCACTTACAGATACTATAAAAGTACAAATGCTGATTAGCGATACGCTAATCTGCGAATAAAAGTGACTGCGGTGCGGTGGGCTGGGCGCTAACTGACGCTAACTACCTAACCAAGGGGCCTAAACTATCCCTAAAACCTAACAGCCAATACTAGTGGGGAAAAAAAAGTGACAGTTTACACTGATCACTTTTTGTCTTTCACTAGTGATTGACAGGGGCGATCAAAGGGGTGATCAAAGGGTTAATTGGGGTGCAGGGGGGTGATCTGGGGCTAAGGTGTAGTGTTTGGTGTACTCACTGTGAAGTCTGCTCCTCTGCTGGATCCAACTGACGAAAAGGACCAGCAGAGGAGCAGAGAAGCCATATAACAGATCATATTTACTAATATGATCTGTTCTATGGCTTGTGATTCGATTTTTTAAAAATCAGCAACCTGCCAGCGACGATCATTGGCTGGCAGGTTGCTGATGCAATTGTCCTCGAACTTTTGCCGGCCTGCGATGCGCATGCGCGGGCCGGCTGTAACCGAAATCTCGCGTCTCGCGAGAGGACGCGCCGGCGCGTCCACTCGGAATGAAACAACCACCTCCAGGACGCGTCTGTGCGTACAGCGGTCCGGAGGTGGTTAATAGCTGCATGGTCTGTGCAACCCAGGGAAAATGGAAAAAGTCCCTGCCAAGTGCCTACCAAAACCTCTTTACCCGTTTCAAAGGGTCAATATTGACCACATACAGATGCCCCCTGCACAGGGATTTCAGTATGCTCTGGTGGTCATAGACATGTTCTCTCGATGGCCTGAAGCCTACCACTTGAAGAATCAGATAGTGTAGATTTGGGGTACCTGAAGTGATAGAGAGTGATCAAGGTACTGCCTTCACAACAGACGTGGCCCAGGAGATATGGGCTGCACTGGGGACTCATCTTGCTTTCCATACCCCATAGAGACCACAAAGCAGCGGCAGAGTGGAAAGAATGAACGGCACATTAAAACTGAAAATGTTGAAGATGGCACAAGAGACTGGAAGACCATGGCCAGGGACTCTTCCTATTGCCCTATTCAGTGTCAGACATACCCCTAGGAGGAAAGAGAAGCTGTCCCCTTTTGAGATTTTGTTTGTTAGTGCCCCCAAGTTAGGACAGAATTTTCCCCAAGAACTTGCTCTGCAATATGATTGCTTGTCTGCCGCCTATGTATCAGCTCTGCGTAAACATCTGACTGACCTACAGTAGGTGAACCCGATTTTGTGTCAATCTCGCTGTATTTCTCGGCGAGATTGAGCACATACGAGCCCCATCGCGGGAGCCAGCGCCGAGCTGGCTTGCCGCGATGGAGACAGAGCCGTCATAGAAGCGACGGGAGATCCGACTTGGATTCCCGCCAATTCTACACGTGTGCGGCGTTTGTTATGAATCCTGAGGGGGAAGTCCCCGCCGGATTTTAAATAAAAATCCGGCCTGGGTCCCGCCCTCAGGAGCATACCGGGCCCTTAGGTCTGTTATGGGTTGTAAGGAGAGCCCCCCCTACGCCGAAAAAAACGGCGTAGGGGGTCCCCCTACAATCCATACCAGACCCGTATCCAAAGCACGCTACCCGGCCAGCCAGGAAGGGAGTGGGGACGAGCGAGCGCCCCCCCCCCCCCCCTGAGCCGTACCAGGCTGCATGCCCTCAACATGGGGGGTTGGGTGCTCTGGGGCAGGGGGCGCACTGCGGCCCCCCCACCTCAGAGCACCCTGTCCCCATGTTGATGAGGACAGGGCCCCTTCCCGACAACCCTGGCCGTTGGTTGTCGGGGTATGCGGGCGGGAGGCTTAACGGAATCTGGGAGCCCCCTTTAATAAGGGGGCCCCCAGATACCGGCCCCCCACCCTAAGTGAATGAGTATGGGGTACATCGTACCCCTACCCATTCACCTGCAAGAAAAGTGGTAAAAACACAAATAAACCACACAGTGTATTAAAATATTTTATTTTTCTGCTCCGGAGGCCGCCCCCTGTCTTCTTTATTAGCTCTTTTACCAGGGGGGGGGCTCTTCTTCTTCCGATATCCCGACGGGTCTTCTCCGCTATCCGGGGGGTCTTCTCAACTCTCCGGGGTTCTCCTTCTGTCTTCTCCTTCTGTCTTGTTGTCTCCTTCTGTCTTCTGTCTCCGGGGGGGGCTCTTCTTCTTCCGATATCCCGACGGGTCTTCTCCGCTATCCGGGGGGGTCTTCTCAACTCTCCGGGGTTCTCCTTCTGTCTTCTCCTTCTGTCTTGTTGTCTCGGCGCACCCCGGTTCTTCGTCTCGCGAGACTCGGCGCACCCCGATTCTTCGTCTTCTCTTCTTGTTTTCGCCTCTCTCTGTTGTTGACTCGGCGCACCCCGGTTCTTCGTCTCGCGAGACTCGGCGCACCCCGATTCTTCGTCTTCTCTTCTTGTTTTCGCCTCTCTCTGTTGTTGACTCGGCGCACCCCGATTCTTCGTCTTCTCTTCTTCTTTTCGCCTCTCTCTGTTGTTGACTCTGCGCACCCCGGTTCTTCGTCTCGCGAGACGAAGAATCGGGGTGCGCCGAGTCTCACGAGACGAAGAACCGGGGTGCGCCGAGTCAACAACAGAGAGAGGCGAAAACAGAAGGAGAACCCCGGAGACAGAAGACAGAAGGAGACAACAAGACAGAAGGAGAACCCCGGAGAGTTGAGAAGACCCCCCGGATAGCGGAGAAGACAGAAGGAGAACCCCGGAGAGTTGAGAAGACCCCCCCGGATAGCGGAGAAGACAGAAGGAGAACCCCGGAGACAGAAGACAGAAGGAGACAACAAGACAGAAGGAGAAGACAGAAGGAGAACCCCGGAGAGTTGAGAAGACCCCCCGGATAGCGGAGAAGACCCGTCGGGATATCGGAAGAAGAAGAGCCCCCCCCTGGTAAAAGAGCTAATAAAGAAGACAGGGGGCGGCCTCCGGAGCAGAAAAATAAAATATTTTAATACACTGTGTGGTTTATTTGTGTTTTTACCACTTTTCTTGCAGGTGAATGGGTAGGGGTACGATGTACCCCATACTCATTCACTTAGGGTGGGGGGCCGGTATCTGGGGGCCCCCTTATTAAAGGGGGCTCCCAGATTCCGTTAAGCCTCCCGCCCGCATACCCCGACAACCAACGGCCAGGGTTGTCGGGAAGGGGCCCTGTCCTCATCAACATGGGGACAGGGTGCTCTGAGGTGGGGGGGCCGCAGTGCGCCCCCTGCCCCAGAGCACCCAACCCCCCATGTTGAGGGCATGCAGCCTGGTACGGCTCAGGAGGGGGGGGGGGGCGCTCGCTCGTCCCCACTCCCTTCCTGGCTGGCCGGGTAGCGTGCTTTGGATACGGGTCTGGTATGGATTGTAGGGGGACCCCCTACGCCGTTTTTTTCGGCGTAGGGGGGGCTCTCCTTACAACCCATAACAGACCTAAGGGCCCGGTATGCTCCTGAGGGCGGGACCCAGGCCGGATTTTTATTTAAAATCCGGCGGGGACTTCCCCCTCAGGATTCATAACAAACGCCGCACACGTGTAGAATTGGCGGGAATCCAAGTCGGATCTCCCGTCGCTTCTATGACGCGCTTGCTGGGATGTGCTGTCACTATCCCAGTGAGTGCGAGATCTCGGCACCACGTCGCCGAGTATCAGCGCGACGCTGTCGTGCTGAAAACACAATGTCAGAAACACCTACTGTACATTTCCAAGTATTTTATTCACTTCCAGAACCAAGCCAGATCCTTGGAAACCATATCCTTCAACCAGGAGATAGGATTCTAGTGAAGAGTCACGTCAGAAAAACTTTAGAGCCCAGATTGGATGGCCCATTCCAAGTCCTGCTAACCACTTCCACGTCAGTGAAACTCGAGGGTAAGAAGACCTGGACACACGCTTCACATTGAAAGAAGGTTTCAGCCCCCCATACGGAGACCTGTTGAAAATTATATCCTTTTTGTTCTTCCTGTTGGGAGCGGGTGTGTGTCTTGTGGGAGCACATATAGCCCAATGCTCATACTGGGCCTCAGACACCTCAAGTGGTACATGGGTCTTCTGGGTAAATATTACAGAACCAATACAGGTATTTGAATTTGACTTCTGTGATGTTGCTGATTGCTGATGTCATAACAATTGGATGTTTAATTTTGCTTCATTTCAGTACTATGTATGTGTTACCAAGATCAATAATGAGTATTGTGCATCCTGGCCAGATGTACTCACCAATACAGGAGTCGACTGGGAATACAGACCAGTTGACGGGATGCAAAGGAAAGATAAAAGGGGAAAAACTCTTCTAACCGGAATGCATTTAAGTAGCAAGAATATGGGAAAAACTCAGCTCAAAACATGTCAAAAGTATCCCCCCAACAGTGAGGGTCCCCTGGGTTGTCATCCCCTTAATATTGACAATAGAATACCCCCAACTAACTGACTTAGGAATGTATGTCTTGAGAAAGTATCCATCTGATAAATATGGGCCATGGGGACTTTAAGGACATCACAAACAAGCCTGTCCCACATCCTACTCCCAGCTCACTCCCCACACATCAACTCAACCCCTTGTTACTGGGGAAAGTATCTAGACTCCTTTTCACAGTAGAGGAGACACTGGCAGTGGAAACAGGATTCTCTGACTGCAACTTTTGGTTGGAATGGATGAAATACACAGCAACTTAGGTAAACAGATCTGAGTGTATCACCTGCTCCATAGCTAGACCACACTTAGGAACTGTGCCCGTCCACCTAAATCCTAGTCAATATTCATGTTTTACAAGCATGTATATGAATCAGACTGTCAATAAGACTGAATGTAAGGTTTGAGAAGGGAAATTCCCAATCCTAAGAGAGGCACCTGAGCCTTGGGGAAGGATAACCATATACAAAGGGAATTACACCTGTTTTGAAATAGAGGCCATAGAAGGGAATAACATGTGTAATTTCCCAGAAGGATTTTGTGGAACCATGGTGAATACCACCGGGGAGCACTGGTAGATGTGATATGGTTGTGTGCAGATATAAAATTGAGGACAAAGTTGGAAATTGTCTGGCATGGACAATGTGTCTTAGCCCTAGTGTTGATGCCTTTCCATGTATTCCCTTGACTGGGATAAAACTATAGAAAAATTAAGAAATCCTGAGTTAGAACATGATTAAGCCCAAGGGGAGGCAGCGGTAAGGAGGAAGCGGGATACCAACCTAGGAGGCAGCCTCGATTCCCACGTATACATAGATGCCACAGGAGTGCCCAGGGGGTCCCAGATGAATTCAAAGCCAGAGGTCAAGTGGCAGCAGGGTTTGAATCTCTAATCCCTATAGTTACTATAAACAAAAATGTGGATTGGATCAACTAATAACATAGTACATAACATAGTACATAAGGCCGAAAAAAGACATTTGTCCATCCAGTTCGGCCTGTCATCCTGCAAGTTGATCCAGAGGAAGGCAAAAAAAACCTGTGAGGTAGAAGCCAATTTTCCTCACTTTAGGGGAATAAAAAATTCCTTCCCGACTCCAATCAGGCAATCAGAATATCTCCCTGGATCAATGACCCCTCTCTAGTAGCTATATCCTGTAATATTATTACACTCCAGAAATACATCCAGGTCCCTCTTGAATTCCTTTATTGTACTCACCATCACCACCTCCTCAGGCAGAGAGTTCCATTGTCTCACTGCTCTTACCGTAAAGAATCCTCTTCTATGTTTGTGTACAAACCTTCTTTCCTCCAAACGCAGAGAATGTCCCCTCGTCACAGTCCTGGGGATAAATAGATGATGGGATAGATCTATTATATATCTATTATAATCAACAGATATTTGTGAACTATACAAGGGACGCATTAAAGGGTATAGTAGAACAGCAGGGGCCCACTAGTGTTATGGCATTCCAAAATAGAAAGGCCCTGGACATGTTATTAGTAGAGTTGAGCGAACACCAGGATGTTCGGGTTCGAGAAGTTCGGCCGAACTTCCCGGAAATGTTCGGGTTCGGGATCCGAACCCGAACCGAACTTCGTCCCGAACCCGAACCCCATTGAAGACAATGCGGACCCGAACTTTTGGGCACTAAAAAGGCTGTAAAACAGCCCAGGAAAGAGCTAGAGGGCTGCAAAAGGCAGCAACATGTAGGTAAATCCCCTGCAAACAAATGTGGATAGGGAAATGAATTAAAATAAAAATAAAAAAAATAAAAATGACCCAATATCAATTGGACAGAGGTCCCATAGCAGAGAATCTGGCTTCACGTAAGCAGAGAATCAGTCTCTTCATGCCATAGCAAAGAATCTGGCTTTATGTCAGCAGAGAATCAGTCTCTTTATGCCATAGCAGAGAATCTGGCTTCATGTCACCCACCACTGGAACAGGCCACTGTCACATATTTAGGCCCAGGCACCCAGGCAGAGGAGAGAGGTCCCGTAACAGAGAATCTGGCCTTATGTCAGCGCAGAATCTGTCTTCATGTCATAGCAGAGAATCAGGCTTCACGTCACCCACCACTGGAACAGGCCACTGTAACACATTTAGGCCCAGGCACCCAGGCAGAGGAGAGAGGTCCCGTAACAGAGAATCTGGCCTTATGTTAGCGCAGAATCTGTCTTCATGTCATAGCAGAGAATCAGGCTTCACGTCACCCACCACTAGAACAGGCCACTGTCACATATTTAGGCCCAGGCACCCAGGCAGAGGAGAGAGGTCGCGTAACAGAGAATCTGGCTTCATGTCAGCACAGAATAAGTCTTCATGTCATAGCAGAGAATCAGGCTTCACGTCACCCACCACTGGAACAGGCCAATGTCACACATTTAGGCCCAGGCACCCAGGCAGAGGAGAGAGGTCCTGTAACAGAGAATCTGGCCTTATGTCAGCACAGAATCTGTCTTCATGTCATAGCAGAGAATCAGGCTTCACGTCACCCACCACTGGAACAGGCCACTGTCACACATTTAGGCCCAGGCACCCAGGCAGAGGAGAGAGGTCCCGTAACAGAGAATCTGGCCTTATGTCAGCACAGAATCTGTCTTCATGTCATAGCAGAGAATCAGGCTTCACGTCACCCACCACTGGAACAGGCCACTGTCACACATTTAGGCCCAGGCACCCAGGCAGAGGAGAGAGGTCCCGTAACAGAGAATCTGGCCATATGTCAGCGCAGAATCTGTCTTCATGTCATAGCAGAGAATCAGGCTTCACGTCACCCACCACTGGAACAGGCCACTGTCACACATTTAGGCCCAGGCACCCAGGCAGAGGAGAGAGGTCCCGTAACAGAGAATCTGGCCTTATGTCAGCGCAGAATCTGTCTTCATGTCATAGCAGAGAATCAGGCTTCACGTCACCCACCACTGGAACAGGCCACTGTCACACATTTAGGCCCAGGCACCCAGGCAGAGGAGAGAGGTCCCGTAACAGAGAATCTGGCCTTATGTCAGCGCAGAATCTGTCTTCATGTCATAGCAGAGAATCAGGCTTCACGTCACCCACCACTGGAACAGGCCACTGTCACACATTTAGGCCCAGGCACCCAGGCAGAGGAGAGAGGTCCCGTAACAGAGAATCTGGCCTTATGTCAGCGCAGAATCTGTCTTCATGTCATAGCAGAGAATCAGGCTTCACGTCACCCACCACTGGAACAGGCCACTGTCACACATTTAGCCCCAGGCACCCAGGCAGAGGAGAGAGGTCCCGTAACAGAGAATCTGGCCTTATGTCAGCGCAGAATCTGTCTTCATGTCATAGCAGAGAATCAGGCTTCACGTCACCCACCACTGGAACAGGCCACTGTCACATATTTAGGCCCAGGCACCCAGGCAGAGGAGAGAGGTCCCGTAACAGAGAATCTGGCCTTATGTCAGCGCAGAATCTGTCTTCATGTCATAGCAGAGAATCAGGCTTCACGTCACCCACCACTGGAAAAGGCCACTGTCACACATTTAGGCCCAGGCACCCAGGCAGAGGAGAGAGGTCCCGTAACAGAGAATCTGGCCTTATGTCAGCGCAGAATCTGTCTTCATGTCATAGCAGAGAATCAGGCTTCACGTCACACACCACTGGAACAGGCCACTGTCACACATTTAGGCCCAGGCACCCAGGCAGAGGAGAGAGGTCCCGTAACAGAGAATCTTGCCTTATGTCAGCGCAGAATCTGTCTTCATGTCATAGCAGAGAATCAGGCTTCACGTCACCCACCACTGGAACAGGCCACTGTCACACATTTAGGCCCAGGCACCCAGGCAGAGGAGAGAGGTCCCGTAACAGAGAATCTGCCCTTATGTCAGCGCAGAATCTGTTTTCATGTCATAGCAGAGAATCAGGCTTCACGTCACCCACCACTGGAACAGGCCACTGTCACACATTTAGGCCCAGGCACCCAGGCAGAGGAGAGCGGTCCCGTAACAGAGAATCTGGCCTTATGTCAGCGCAGAATCTGTCTTCATGTCATAGCAGAGAATCAGGCTTCACGTCACCCACCACAGGAACAGGCCACTGTCACATATTTAGGCCCAGGCACCCAGGCAGAGGAGAGAGGTCCCGTAACAGAGAATCTGGCCTTATGTCAGCGCAGAATCTGTCTTCATGTCATAGCAGAGAATCAGGCTTCACGTCACCCACCACTAGAACAGGCCACTGTCCCACATTTAGACCCAGGCACCCAGGCAGAGGAGAGAGGTCCCGTAACAGAGAATCTGGCCTTATGTCAGCGCAGAATCTGTCTTCATGTCATAGCAGAGAATCAGGCTTCACGTCACCCACCACTGGAACAGGCCACTGTCCCACATTTAGGCCCAGGCACCCAGGCAGAGGAGAGAGGTCCCGTAACAGAGAACCTGGCCTTATGTCAGCGCAGAATCTGTCTTCATGTCATAGCAGAGAATCAGGCTTCACGTCACCCACCACTGGAACAGGCCACTGTCACACATTTAGGCCCAGGCACCCAGGCAGAGGAGAGAGGTCCCGTAACAGAGAATCTTGCCTTATGTCAGCGCAGAATCTGTCTTCATGTCATAGCAGAGAATCAGGCTTCACGTCACCCACCACTGGAACAGGCCACTGTCACACATTTAGGCCCAGGCATCCAGGCAGAGTAGAGATGTCCCGTAACAGAGAATCTGGCCTTATGTCAGCGCAGAATCTGTCTTCATGTCATAGCAGAGAATCAGGCTTCACGTCACCCACCACTGGAACAGGCCACTGTCACACATTTAGGCCCAGGCACCCAGGCAGAGGAGAGAGGTCCCGTAACAGAGAATCTGGCCTTATGTCAGCGCAGAATCTGTCTTCATGTCATAGCAGAGAATCAGGCTTCACGTCACCCACCACTGGAACAGGCCACTGTCA
The DNA here is from genome assembly GCF_905171765.1 of Bufo bufo. Lineage (NCBI taxonomy): Eukaryota > Metazoa > Chordata > Amphibia > Anura > Bufonidae > Bufo > Bufo bufo. Next base: position 37,712,272 of record NC_053392.1, on the reverse strand, counting down.
CACATTTAGGCCCAGGCACCCAGGCAGAGGAGAGAGGTCCCGTAACAGAGAATCTGCCCTTATGTCAGCGCAGAATCTGTCTTCATGTCATAGCAGAGAATCAGGCTTCACGTCACCCACCACTGGAACAGGCCACTGTCACACATTTAGGCCCAGGCACCCAGGCAGAGGAGAGAGGTCCCGTAACAGAGAATCTGGCCTTATGTCAGCGCAGAATCTGTCTTCATGTCATAGCAGAGAATCAGGCTTCACGTCACCCACCACTGGAACAGGCCACTGTCCCACATTTAGGCCCAGGCACCCAGGCAGAGGAGAGAGGTCCCGTAACAGAGAATCTGGCCTTATGTCAGCGCAGAATCTGTCTTCATGTCATAGCAGAGAATCAGGCTTCACGTAACCCACCACTGGAACAGGCCACTGTCACACATTTAGGCCCAGGCACCCAGGCAGAGGAGAGCGGTCCCGTAACAGAGAATCTGGCCTTATGTCAGCGCAGAATCTGTCTTCATGTCATAGCAGAGAATCAGGCTTCACGTCACCCACCACTGGAACAGGCCACTGTCACATATTTAGGCCCAGGCACCCAGGCAGAGGAGAGAGGTCGCGTAACAGAGAATCTGGCTTCATGTCAGCACAGAATAAGTCTTCATGTCATAGCAGAGAATCAGGCTTCACGTCACTTACCACTGGAACAGGCCACTGTCACACATTTAGGCCCAGGCACCCAGACAGAGGAGAGGTTCATTCAACTTTGGTTTGCCCCGCAATATAATGGTAAAATGAAATTAAAAATAGTATTGAATGAGGAAGTGCCCTGGAGTAGAATAATATATTGTTAAGGGGAGGTAGTTAATGTCTAATCTGCACAAGGGATGGACAGGTCCTGTGGGATCCATGCCTGGTTCATTTTTATGAACGTCAGCTTGTCCACATTGGCTGTAGACAGGCGGCTGCGTTTGTCTGTAATGACGCCCCCTGCCGTGCTGAATACACGTTCTGACAAAACGCTGGCCGCCGGGCAGGCCAGCACCTCCAAGGCATAAAAGGCTAGCTCTGGCCACGTGGACAATTTGGAGACCCAGAAGTTGAATGGGGCCGAACCATCAGTCAGTACGTGGAGGGGTGTGCATAGGTACTGTTCCACCATGTTAGTGAAATGTTGCCTCCTGCTAACACGTTCCGTATCAGGTGGTGGTGCAGTTAGCTGTGGCGTGGTGACAAAACTTTTCCACATCTCTGCCATGTTAACCCTGCCCTCAGAGGAGCTGGCCGTGACACAGCTGCGTTGGCGACCTCTTGCTCCTCCTCTGCCTTCGCCTTGGGCTTCCACTGGTTCCCCTGTGACATTTGGGAATGCTCTCAGTAGCGCGTCTACCAACGTGCGCTTGTACTCGCGCATCTTCCTATCACGCTCCAGTGTAGGAAGTAAGGTGGGCACATTGTCTTTGTACCGGGGATCCAGCAGGGTGGCAACCCAGTAGTCCGCACACGTTAAAATGTGGGCAACTCTGCTGTCGTTGCGCAGGCACTGCAGCATGTAGTCGCTCATGTGTGCCAGGCTGCCCAGAGGTAAGGACAAGCTGTCCTCTGTGGGAGGCATATCGTCATCGTCCTGAGTTTCCCCCCAGCCACGCACCAGTGATGGGCCCGAGCTGCTTTGGGTGCCACCCCGCTGTGAACATGCTTCATCCTCATCCTCCTCCACCTCCTCCTCATCCTCATCCTCCGTAGTGGGCCCTGTCTGGCCACATTTGTACCTGGCCTCTGGTGTTGCAAAAAACCTCCCTCTGAGTCACTTCGAAGAGACTGGCCTGAAAGTTCTAAAAATGACCCCTCTTCCTCCTCTTCCTCCTGGGCCACCTCTTCTTCCATCAAGTTTTTTCTCAAGGAGACATAGAAGTGGTATTGTAACGCTGATAACAGCGTCATCGCTACTGGCCATGTTGGTGGAGTACTCGAAACAACGCAACAGGGCACACAGGTCTCGCATGGAGGCCCAGTCATTGGTGGTGAAGTGGTGCTGTTCCACAGTGCGACTCACCCGTGCGTGCTGCAGCTGAAACTCCACTATGGCCTGCTGCTGCTCGCACAGTCTCTCCAGCATGTGCAAGGTGGAGTTCCACCTGGTGGGCACGTCGCATATGAGGCGGTGAGCCGGAAGGCCGAAGTTACGCTGTAAAGCAGACAGCCGAGCGGCGGCAGGATGGGAACGCCGGAAGCGCGCACAGACGGCCTGCACTTTATGCAGCAGCTCTGACATGTCGGGTAGTTGTGAAATGAATTTCTGCACCACCAAATTCAGCACATGCGCCAGGCAAGGGATGTGCGTCAAACCGGCTAGTCCCAGAGCTGCAAAGAGATTTTGCCCATTATCGCACACCACCAGGCCGGGCTTGAGGCTCACTGGCAGCAATCACTCGTCGGTCTGTTGTTCTATACCCCACCACAACTTCTGTGCGGTGTGGGGCCTGTCCCCCAAACACATCAGTTTCAGAACGGCCTGCTGATGTTTACCCCTGGCTGTGCTGAAGTTGGTGGTGAAGGTCTGTCACTGACCGGATGAGGAGGTGGTAGAAGAGGAGGAGGAAGCCGAGTAGGAAGAGGAGGCAAAGAATGATGCCCTGCGATCCTTGGCGGCGGAAGGACGTGCGCCAAACAGCTCTCCGCCTGGGGCCCAGCCGCCACTACATTTACCCAGTGTGCAGTTAGGGAGATATAGCGTCCCTGGCCGTGCTTACTGGTCCACGTATCTGTGGTTAGGTGGACCTTGCCCCAGATGGCGTTGCGCAGTGCACACTTGATTTTATCGGACACTTGTTTGTGCAGGGAAGGCACGGCTCTCTTGGAGAAGTAGTGGCGGCTGGGAACAACATACTGTGGGACAGCAAATGACATGAGCTGTTTGAAGCTGTGTGTGTCCACCAGCCTAAATGACAGCATTTCATAGGCCAGTAGTTTAGAAATGCTGGCATTCACGGCCAGGGATCGAGGGTGGCTAGGTGGGAATTTACGCTTTCTCTCAAATGTTTGTGAGATGGAGAGCTGAACGCTGCCGTGTGACATGGTTGAGATGCTTGGTGACGCAGGTGGTGGTGTTGGTGGTACATCCCATGTTTGCTGGGCGGCAGGTGCCAACGTTCCTCCAGAGGCAGAGGAAGAGGCCGAGGCGGCGGCAGAAGCAGCAGAAGAGGCCGAGGCATCAGCAGTAGCAGAAGAGGCCGAGGTGGCAGCAGCAGAAGAGGCAGCAGGGGGAGCCTGAGTGACTTCCTTGTTTTTAAGGTGTTTACTCCACTGCAGTTCATGCTTTGCATGCAGGTGCCTGGTCATGCAGGTTGTGCTAAGGTTCAGAACGTTAATGCTTTGCTTCAGGCTCTGATGGCACAGCGTGCAAACCACTCGGGTCTTGTCGTTAGCACATTGTTTGAAGAACTGCCATGCCAGGGAACTCCTTGAAGCTGCCTTTGGGGTGCTCGGTCCCAGATGGCGGCGGTCAGTAGCAGGCGGAGTCTCTTGGCGGCGGGTGTTCTGATTTTGCCCACTGCTCCCTCTTTTGCTACGCTGTTGGCTCGGTCTCACCACTGCCTCTTCCTCCGAACTCTGAAAGTCAGTGGCACGACCTTCATTCCATGTGGGGTCTAGGACCTCATCGTCCCCTGCATCGTCTTCCACCCAGTCTTGATCCCTGACCTCCTGTTCAGTCTGCACACTGCAGAAAGACGCAGCAGTTGGCACCTGTGTTTCGTCATCATCAGAGACGTGCTGAGGTGGTATTCCCATGTCCTCATCATCAGGAAACATAAGTGGTTGTGCGTTAGTGCATTCTATCTCTTCCACCCCTGGTGAAGAGCTAGGTGGATGCCCTTGGGAAACCCTGGCAGCAGAGTCTTCAAACAGCATAAGAGACTGCTGCATAACTTGAGGCTCAGACAGTTTCACTGATATGCATGGGGGTGATGTGACAGACTGATGGGCTTGGTTTTCATGCACCATCTGTGCGCTTTCTGCAGAAGACTGGGTGGGAGATAATGTGAACGTGCTGGATGCACTGTCGGCCACCCAATTGACTAATGCCTGTACCTGCTCAGGCCTTACCATCCTTAGAACGGCATTGGACCCCACCAAATATGGCTGTAAATTCTGGCGGCTACTGGGACCTGAGGTAGTTGGTACACTAGGACGTGTGGCTGTGGCAGAACGGCCACGTCCTCTCCCAGCACCAGAGGGTCCACTAACACCACCACGACCATGTCCACGTCCGCGTTCCTTATTAGATGTTTTCCTCATTGTTCACGTTCACCACAATTTTGAGAATGGCAAATTTGGGAATAGTTTTTTAACCCAGAACAAAAAGTGTGCTTTTACGGTCACTACAAATAACTTGACCAGCTAAAACAGTACAGATTTGGTTGAATAGAAATGTGAGGCCTGTTTTTTTTTTTTGCGCTGTGTGACAGGTATAGGTTTCATCACAGAATTAGACTTCTATCTGCACGGTAGCGTGTGTCTTAGGTTTTTCTGAATTTCACTATCAGCACCTTCAATGTACGATATCCTTTTTGGGATAGATTTCAAGTAGGCCTCATATAGCAGAAACTAGTTATTTTGAGAATGGCAAATTTGGGAATATTTTTTCAAACCCAGAAAAAAAAGTTTGCTTTTACGGTCACTACAAATAACTTGACCAGCTAAAACAGTACAGATTTGCTCGAATAGAAATGTGAAGCCTGTTTTTTTTTTTGCTCTGTGTGACAGGTATAGGTTTAATCATAGAATTAGACTTCTATCTGCACGGTAGCGTGTGTCTTAGGTTTTTCTGAATTTCACTATCAGCACCTTCAATGTAAGATATCCTTTTTGGGATAGATTTCAAGTAGGCCACATATACCAGAAACTAGTTATTTTGAGAATGGCAAATTTGGGAATAGTTTTTCAACCCATAACAAAAAGTCTGCTTTTACGGTCACTACAAATAACTTGACCAGCTAAGGCTACTTTCACACTTGCGTTCGGAGCGGATCCGTCTGCTGTTTCATCAGACGGATCCGCTCCGATAATGCAGACGTTTGCATCCGTTCAGAACGGATCCGTCTGCATTATTACTTAGAAAATTTTCTAAGTCTGAAAGTAGCCTGAGCGGATCCGTTCAGACTTTACATTGAAAGTCAATGGGGAACGGATCCGCTTGAAGATTGAGCCATATGGTGTCATCTTCAAGCGGATCCGTCCCCATTGACTTCCATTATAAGTCTGGACGGATCCGCTCGCCTCCGCACGGCCAGGCGGACACCCGAACGCTGCAAGCAGCGTTCAGGTGTACGCTCGCGGAGCGGAGGCTGAGCGCTGGCAGGCGGATGCATTCTCAGTGGATCCGCCTCCACTGAGAATGCATTAGGGCCAGACGGATGCGTTCGGGGCCGCTCGTGAGCCCCTTCAAACGGAGCTCACGAGCGGACACCCGAACGCTAGTGTGAAAGTAGCCTAAAATAGTACAGATTTGGTTGAATAGAAATGTGAGGCCTGTTTTTTTTTTGCGCTGTGTGACAGGTATAGGTTTAATCACAGAATTAGACTTGTATCTGCACGCTAGCGTGTGTCTTAGGTTTTTCTGAATGACACTATCAGCACCTTCAATGTAAGATATCCTTTTTGGGATAGATTTCAAGTAGGCCTCATATACCAGAAACTAGTTATTTTGAGAATGGCAAATTTGGGAATAGTTTTTCAACCCAGAACAAAAAGTCTGCTTTTACGGTCACTACAAATAACTTGACCAGCTAAAACAGTACAGATTTGGTTGAATAGAAATGTCAGGTCTATTTTTTAGGCGCTGGGTGACAGGCTCAACTTGCCCCTGATGTAGTATATGGCCTAAAAATAACCACACTGTTGATGGTTAAATGCACTTGGGTGACACAGGCTCAGCCTGCACCAGATGTAGTATATGGCCAAAAAATAACCAGACTGTTGATGGTTAAATGCACTTCGGTGACACAGGCTCAGCCTGCAGCTGATGTAGGATATAGCACAAAATAACCACACTATTGATGGTTAAATACACTTTGTGATAGCTTGTGCTGGCGCACCACAAGTCACAAAATGGCCGCCGATCACCACAGAAAAAAAGTGATCTAAAAACGCTCTGGGCAGCCTCAAAAAAGTGAGCAAGTCAATATTAGCACTTCAATGATCCACAGCTGCAGATCAATCACAGAATGAAGTCTTTTGGAGGAGTTAATCTGCCTAATCTCGCCCTAACGTCGCAGCTGCAACCTCTCCCTATGCTTGAATCAGCAGAGTGACGTGCAGCGCAACGTGACCCAAGCTTATATAGAGGCTGGGTCACATGCTGCACTGGCCAATCACAGCCATGCCAATAGTAGGCAAGGCTGTGATGGCCTCTTGGGGCAAGTAGTATGACGCTTGTTGATTGGCTGCTTTGCAGCCTTTTAAAAAGCACCAAGAAAGCGCCCAACACCGAACCCGAACCCGGACTTTTACGAAAATGTTCGGGTTCGGGTCCGTGTCACGGACACACCAAAATTCGGTACGAACCCGAACTATACAGTTCGGGTTCGCTCATCCCTAGTTATTAGCAGAAAAAGGGTGTGTGTGCAAAATGATTGGTAAGACCTGCTGCACAGTAATTCCCAATAACTTAGGACTAGAGTCGAGCGAACCCGAACTGTAAAGTTCGGGTTCGTGCCGAACTTTAGGGTTTTCGGCACCCAGACCCGAACCCGAACATTTACGTAAAAGTTCGGGTTCGGTGTTCGGCGATTTTTATGGCGCTTTTTGAAAGGCTGCAAAGCATGCAATCAACAAGCGTCATACTACTTGCCTCAAAAGGCCATCACAGCCATGCCTACTATTGGCATGGCTGTGATTGGCCAACTGCTGCATGTGACCCAGCCTCTATTTAAGCTGGAGTCACGTAGCGCCGCCCGTCACTCTGATCGGATTAGTGTAGGGATAGGCTGCAGCTGCTGTGAGGGAGAGATCAGGGAGACATCTTATGAAGAACAGCTTCTTTACTCAGCGATCTACAGCAAATGTGTTTTGTGGGTGCAGTGCACAATTTATTTAAGCCTGCCCTGAGCTAACTACTACTGAAAACGAACATTTTTTCCTTCAGTTAGTCAATATCAATACATAATCGGCAGCCATTTTATGCAAGGATAGTGCACCAGCACAGGATATATGCATGTCTGCAAGTCCAGAAATACTGCTTTGAGACACTGGGGTTAAAAAAAAACTTTTTTTCATATAGTGCACATCTGGGATTAGACGTGCATAAGTTAGTGTCACATTTAGGCAAGAAATACAGCTTTTTGCTTACTGGGGTTAAAAAACCCTCTGATATACTGCACATCTGGGATTAGACGTGCATAAGTGACTGAAATTTATGCCACAAATATAGCTTTTTGCTTACTGGGGCACACTGGGGTGAAAAAAAAACATCTGTTTCATATAGTGCACATCTAGGATTATAGGTGCATAAGTGACTGTGAAATTTAGGCCACAAATACGGCTTTTTGCTTACTGGGGTTAAAAAACCCTCTGATATACTGCACATCTGGGATTAGACGTGCATAAGTGACTGTGAAATTTATGCCACAAATACGGCTTTTTGCTTACTGGGGCATACTGGGGTGAAAAAAAAACCATCTGTTTCATATAGTGCACATCTTGGATTATAGGTGCTTAAGTCACTGTGTCACATTTAGGCCAGAAATACGGATTTTGCTTACTGGGGTTAAAAAACCCTCTGATATACTGCACATCTGGGATTAGACATGCATAAGTGACTGTGAAATTTAGGCTACAAATACGGCTTTTTGCTTACTGGGGCATACTGGGGTAAAAAAAAAACATCTGTTTCATATAGTGCACATCTAGGATTATAGGTGCATAAGTGAGTGTCACATTTAGGCCAGAAATACAGCTTTTTGCTAACTGGGCTTAAAAAAAAACTCTGATATAGTGCACATCTGGGATTAGACGTGCATAAGTGAGTGTCACATTTAGGCCACAAATACGTCTTTTTGCTTACTGGGGTTAAAAAAAACCTCTGATATAGTGCACATATAGGATTAGATGTGCATACGTGAGTGTCACATTTAGGCCACAAATACGGCTTTTTGCTTACTGGGGTTAAAAACCCCTCTGATATACTGCACATCTAGGATTATAAGTGCATAAGTTACTGTGAAATTTTGGCCACAAATACCTCTGTCATAGAGAATTTAAAATAAAAAATTTGAGTGCAATACCCTACATCAGGGTTTTTATTGGCGGTTAATTACAAACCCGATTCCAAAAAAGTTGGGACACTATACAAATCGTGAATAAAAACTGAATGCAATGATGTGGAGGTGCCAACTTCTAATATTTTATTCAGAATAGAACATAAATCACGGAACAAAAGTTTAAACTGAGAAAATGTACCATTTTAAGGGAAAAATATGTTGAATCAGAATTTCATGGTGTCAACAAATCCCAAAAAAGTTGGGACAAGGCCATTTTCACCACTGTGTGGCATCTCCCCTTCTTCTTACAACACTCAACAGACGTCTGGGGACCGAGGAGACTAGTTTCTCAAGTTTAGAAATAGGAATGCTCTCCCATTCTTGTCTAATACAAGCCTCTAACTGTTCAATCGTCTTGGGTCTTCTTTGTTGCACCTTCCTTTTTATGATGCGCCAAATGTTCTCTATAGGTGAAAGATCTGGACTGCAGACTGGCCATTTCAGTACCCGGATCCTTCTCCTACGCAGCCATGATGTTGTGATTGATGCAGAATGTGGTCTGGCATTATCTTGTTGAAAAATGCAGGGTCTTCCCTGAAAGAGATGACGTCTGGATGGGAGCATATGTTGTTCTAGAACCTGAATATATTTTTCTGCATTGATGGTGCCTTTCCAGACATGCAAGCTGCCCATGCCACACACACTCTTGCAACCCCATACCATCAGAGATGCAGGCTTCTGAACTGAGAGTTGATAACAACTTGGGTTGTCCTTGTCCTCTTTGGTCCGGATGACATGGCGTCCCAGATTTCCAAAAAGAACTTCTAATCGTGACTCGTCTGACCACAGAACAGTCTTCCATTTTGCCACACTCCATTTTAAATGATCCCTGGCCCAGTGAAAACGCCTGAGCTTGTGGATCTTGCTTAGAAATGGCTTCTTCTTTGCACTGTAGAGTTTCAGCTGGCAACGGTGGATGGAACGGTGGATTGTGTTCACTGACAATGGTTTCTGGAAGTATTCCTGAGCCCATTCTGTGATTTCCTTTACAGTAGCATTCCTGTTTGTGGTGCAGTGTCGTTTAAGGGCCTGGAGATCACGGGCATCCAGTATGGTTTTACAGCCTTGACTCTTACGCACAGAGATTGTTCCAGATTCTCTGAATCTTCGGATGATGTTATGCACAGTTGATGATGATAGATGCAAAGTCTTTGCAATTTTTCGCTGGGTAACACCTTTCTGATATTGCTCCACTATCTTTCTGCGCAACATTGTTGGAATTGGTGATCCTCTACCCATCTTGGCTTCTGAGAGACACTGCCACTCTGAGAAGCTCTTTTTATACCCAATCATGTTGCCAATTGACCTAATTAGTGTTAATTGGTCTTCCAGCTGTTCGTTATGCTCAAATTAACTGTTTCCAGCCTGTTATTGCTACTTGTCCCAACTTTTTGGGGAATTGTTGACACCGTGAAAATTGGAATCAATGTATTTTTCCTTTAAAATGATACATTTACTTGGATTAAACGTTTGATCTGTCATCTACGTTCTATTACAAATAAAATATTGACATTTGCCATCTCCACATCATTGCATTCAGTTTTTATTCTCAATTTGTTTAGTGTCCCAACTTTTTTGGAATCCGGTTTGTATTTTTAACAGACTTAACCACTTTTTACTTTGCTTGGTGAACGCTAACTATGAGGCAAACATCTAATAAGGGACGCGGTCATGGTCGTGGTGGTGGTGTTGGTTGAGCCTCTGGTTCTACATGTCCTACTGAACCTACTACCTCAGGTCCCAGTAGCCGCCAGAATTTACAGTGATATTTGGTCAGGCCTAATGCCGTTCTAAGGATGGTAAGACCTGAGCAAGTACAGGCGCTAGTCAATTGGGTGGCCGACAGTGGATCCAGCACGTTCACATTATCTCCCACCCAGTCTTCTACAGAAAACGTACAGGTGGCGCCTGAAACCCATGCCCATCAGTCTGTCCCATCACCCCCGTGCATATCGGGGAACCTGTCTAAACCTCAATTCATGCAGCAGTCTCTTATGCTGTTTGAAGACTCTGCTGGCAGGGTTTCCCAAGGGCATCCACCTAGCCCTTCCCCAGGGGTGGAAGACATAGAATGCACTGACACACAACCACTTATGTTTCCTGATGAGGACATGGGAATACCACCTCAGCACGTCTCTGATGATGACGAAACACAGGTGCCAACTGCTGCATCTTTCTGCAGTGTGCAGACCGAAAAGGAGGTCAGGGAGGAAGACTGGGTGGAAAAAGATGCAGGAGACGATGAGGGACTAGACCCCACATGGAATGAAGGTCGTGCTACTGACTTTCAGAGTTCGGAGGAAGAGGCAGTGGTGAGACTGAGCCAACAGCGTAGCAAAAGCGGGAGCAGGGTGCAAAAGCAGAGCAGTCGTCACCAAAACAGTTCGCCAGCTACTGGCCACCGTCACCAGGGACCGAGCACTCCAACAGCATCTTCAAGGAGTTCCCTGGCATGGCACTTCTTCACACAATGTGCTGACGACAAGACCTGAGTGGTTTGCACGCTGTGCCATCAGAGCCTAAAGCGAGGCATTAACGTTCTGAACCTTAGCACAACCTGCATGACCAGGCATCTACATGCGAGACACGGGCTGCAGTGGAGTAAGCACCTTCAAAATCAAGAAAGAGCCCCTCCTGCTCCCTCTTCTGCTGCTGCCTCGGCCTCTTCCTCCTCCTCTGGAGGAACGTTGGCACCTGCCGCCCAGCAAACAGAGGATGTGCCACCAACAACACCACCTCCGTCACCAAGCATCTCCACCATGTCACACGGAAGCGTTCAGCTCTCCATCTCACAAACCTTTGAGAGAAAGCGTAAATTCCCACCTAGCCACCCTCGATCCCTGGCCCTGAATGCCAGCATTTCTAAACTACTGGCCTTTGAAATGCTGTCATTCAGGCTGGTGGAAACGGACAGCTTCAAACAGCTCATGTTGCTTGCTGTCCCACAGTACTTCGTTCCCAGCCGCCACTACTTCTCCAGGAGAGCCGTGCCCTCCCTGCACTACCAAGTATCGAATAAAATCAAGTGTGCACTGCGCAACGCCATCTGGGGCAAGGTCCACCTAACTACAGATACGTGGACCAGTAAGCACGGCCAGGGACGCTATATCTCCCTAACTGCACACTGGGTAAATGTAGTGGCGGCTGGGCCCCAGGCGGAGAGCTGTTTGGCGCACGTCCTTCCGCCGCCAAGGATCGCAGGGCATCATTCTTTGCCTCCTCTTCCTACTCGGCTTCCTCCTCCTCTTCTACCACCTCCTCATCCGGTCAGTGACAGACCTTCACCACCAACTTCAGCACAGCCAGGGGTAAACGTCAGCAGGCCGTTCTGAAACTGATGTGTTTGGGGGACAGGCCCCACACCGCACAGAAGTTGTGGTGGGGTATAGAACAACAGACCGACGAGTGATTGCTGCCAGTGAGCCTCAAGCCCAGCCTGGTGGTGTGCGATAATGGGCAAAATCTCTTTGCAGCTCTGGGACTAGCCGGTTTGACGCACATCCCTTGCCTGGCGCATGTGCTGAATTTGGTGGTGCAGAAATTCATTTCACAACTACCCGACATGTCAGAGCTGCTGCATAAAGTGCAGGCCGTCTGTGCGCGCTTCCGGCGTTCCCATCCTGCCGCCGCTCGGCTGTCTGCTTTACAGCGTAACTTCGGCCTTCCGGCTCACCGCCTCATATGCGACGTGCCCACCAGGTGGAACTCCACCTTGCACATGCTGGAGAGACTGTGCGAGCAGCAGCAGGCCATAGTGGAGTTTCAGCTGCAGCACGCACGGGTGAGTCGCACTGTGGAACAGCACCACTTCACCACCAATGACTGGGCCTCCATGCGAGACCTGTGTGCCCTGTTGCGTTGTTTCGAGTACTCCACCAACATGGCCAGTGGCGATGACGCAGTTATCAGCTTTACAATACCACTTCTATGTCTCCTTGAGAAAACACTTACGGCGATGATGGAAGAGGATGTGGCCCAGGATGAGGAGGAGGAAGAGGGGTCATCTCTAACAATGTCAGGCCAGTCTTTTAGAAGTGGCTCAGAAAGAGGATTTTTGCAACAGCAGAGGCCAGGTACAAATTTGGCCAGCCAGGGCCCACTACTGGAGGAGGAGGAGGATGAGGAGGAGGAGGATGGGATGAATCATGTTAACAGTGGGGTGGCATCCAACGCAGCTCGGGCCCATCACTGGTGTGTGGCTAGGGGGATACGGAGGATGCAGACGATATGCCTCCCACAGAGGACAGCTTGTCCTTACCTCTGGGCAGCCTGCCACACATGAGCGACTACATGCTGCAGTGCCTGCGCAACGACTGCAGAGTTGCCCACATTTTAACATGTGCTGACTACTGGGTGGCCACCCTGCTGGATCCCCGTTACAAAGACAATGTGCTGTCCTTAATTCCCTCACTGGAGCGTGATCCGAAGATGCGCGACTACAGGTGCACGCTAGTAGACGCGCTCCTGAGAGCATTTCCGACTGACGCCGTGGGACAAGTGGAAGCACAAGGCGAAGGCAGGGGAGGAGGAAGAGGTCGCCAACGCAGCTGTGTCAGCGCCAGCACCTCAGAAGGCAGGGTTAGCATGGCCATCATGTGGAAAAGCTTTGTCACCTCGCCGCAACAACCGACCCCAACTGCTGATATGGAGCGTGTTAGCAGGAGGCAGCAATTGATCAACATGGTGGAACAGTACCTGTGCACACGCCTACATGTACTGACTGATGGTTCTGCCCCATTCACCTTCTGGGTTTTCAAATTGGGCACATGGCCTGAGCTTGCCCTGTATGCCCTGGAGTTGCTGGCCTGCCCTGCAGCCAGTGTACTCTCTGAATGTGTATTTAGCACGGCAGGAGGCGTCATTACAGACAGACGCAGCCGCCTGTCCACAGCCAACGTGGACAAGCTCACGTTCATTAAAATGAACCAGGCTTGGCTTCCTCAGGACTTGTCTGTACCTTGTGCAGAATAGACAGTTCTAACAGCCTCAACCATCCATCCTTGTACTCAAGTCAAGTGCACTTATTCCTTTTTTTTTTTATATGTCCCAATATTTTGGGGGATACCCCTATGTAAAAATGCAAAATAACACACATCTGTGTTGGCTACCTATTCCTCCTTCGCTGGTACTTCCACCTAGACCGCCACGTGAGCCTACACGGCCACATACACCCATTCATCGCCTCCTCAACCTCTTCCTCCTACATCATTCCTAATTTTTATTTTTTTAAGGTCTATTATGTTTTTTTTATTCATTTCCCTATCCACATTTGTTTGCAGAGCATTTGCCATGCTCTTAAGCACATTTTGCTGCCTTTTGCAGCCCTCTAGCGCTTTCCATGACATTTTTACAGCCATTTTAGTGCTTGAAAGTTCGGGTTCTAATTGACTTCAATGGGGTTCGGGTTCGGGGTCAAGTTCGGGTCCCGAACCCGAATTTTTTTTTCAAGTTCGGCCGAACCTGCCGAACCCGAACATCCAGGTGTCCGCTCAACTCTAGTAATCATCCTTCCCTTCTTCTTGCTTGTAGGCCAATGAGAAGGCTTTGTTACAGCTTAGCAACTTCCCTAGCAACCAATAGAAAAGTTGCCTACACCATGTTGATATTTTGCGTGTATTACGCGAATAATACATTGCCGACTTTCGCAATCAAGAATATAATCTCGAATACGCGAATATATGATGAATATTCTTCAAAGTATTTGCTAAATATCGCAAATTCGAATATTGCCCTGCCGCTCATCACTAGTAATGTACACAGTGACTTCACCAGCAGAGTAGTGAGTGCAGCTCTGGAGTATAATACAGGATGTAACTCAGGATCAGTACAGGATAAGTAATGTATTTACCAATCGACTCCACCAGCAGTATAGTGAGTCCAGCACTGAAGTAGACTATGCCCCGGCATCCTCCATTGTACGCATTTTTTGCTGGGGATTGCCGTTATCTGTGGACCGCATGCGGAGGAAATGCTCCCCGGGTTATAGACACGCTACAGTGTCTGGGTTTGGAGCATTTCCACCCGTTTAGGCCACTTTTTTCAGTGAGTTTTTGTCTTTATGTGTATGGAATGTGCCACTTCATTTTGTTGGTAGCATTCTTTTGCACCTGGTAGCTTCTGTGTCACATGGTCTGTTGTGGGTGCGGCTTCTGTGTCACATGGTCTGTTGTGGGTGTGGCTTCTGTGTCCCATGGTCTGTTGTGGGTGCAGCTCACAGCTTTATTCTACCTCACAATGCATTGGTGATACCACTATGGAGGCATGTGAGAGTCTGGCTGTGAGTTGGTTTCTAGCACTGTTCAGACCCTGTTCACACACCACGGGCAGTTGAGTGGTAGGACCCCATGCTTGCTGAGACACCATGACGTGGTGCATGAGGGGCTCCGATATGTTCCTGACTGGAAGATATTGGCAAAGTTCTCAGCTTTTAACATCGGCTTGAGGAATTAGCTAGTATTGTCAGTTGCTTATCATTTTGGTGCATTTTTTGCAGAGATTTGTGTATATATATATTTTCATCTGCACAATGTATCATTTTGTGTAAGATGTACTTGTGGTGCATGTGGTCCGCCCCGGCATTCTCCATTGTACGCATTTTTTGCTGGGGATTGCCGTTATCTGCGTACCACATGCGGAGGAACTGCTCCCCCGGTTATAGACACGTTACAGTGTCTTGGTTTGGAGCATTTCCACCCGTTTAGGCCACTTTTTTCAGTGAGTTTTTAACTTAGGATTGGGACAAAATAATTGAATTGATATTTTTATACATAGTTTACACAACATGATTTTTATTTTCCTTTCTCTGCTGTAAAATGATCTCGCTATGTTACGTGATCTGCTCTGCATTTGTAGACAGGCGCCGGCTCGGATTCTCTGTGACATGATTTATATTTTCAGCAAATACATTTCAATATCTGAAAAAAAAAGTTAGTCATTAAACATTTGGTAAAATCTCTGTGCGTTATCAGGATCCTCATTCCTCACAGTACAGGAGAGATGGCTGATTCTACAGAGGGGGACACTGGAGTCCAGTATCTGGGTCTACTGATCTCATCACTGATGACTCTTATACCCGGGCTGGTGATACATTCATTTATTATAGCCGTCTATGTCAACGACTGGTGGAAAGGAAGATCGGTGACTACTGTTGACCACGTTGTAACTTCTGTTTGCATTTCAAGGATCTGCGCTCAGTCTGAAAATGTACTATATTTATTTGTGGATAAACTTTCCATGAAAAACCCGCAGTCAGGTGACACTTTGTTTATTATGGGAACACTTTTTACTTTCTTTACTTATGCCAATTTTTGGTTAACAGCTCTGCTTTCCATTGTCTTCTGTCTCAAGATCTCCAACTTCCAGACCAGATTGTTCCTGTGTCTGAGGAGGATGATAGTACAGAGGACTGTTTATTTCATTGTAGCCTCAGCGCTTCTCTCAGGTTTCAGTTGTTCGGTACATCTGTCCATGTCTTTGATTGAGATGGGCAAAGGAAAAACTTACAATGTGACCATGAATGATGCAATCACAGATTGCTTGTCTACTATTTCTATATACATTTATTTATTCGGAACCTTCTTCCCTCTGCTCTTCTGTATCATGTCATCCATCCTTCTATTCATCTCATTGTGTCATCACATAACAAGGATGAAGATGAGCGGTAACTTAACCACCAATTTGGAGACATATTACTCAGTGATTAAATTTGTGTCCTTCACTTTCATATATAACACTTTATACTTTATTGTCAATTTTGCTGCTGGCATTTCTTACTGTCAATACTGGGTGAGCTTTCCATGGCTTTATATTATCTTAGGAGTTCTACCAACTCTACATTCCTCCTACCTGATCTACAGAACAGCCAACCTCAGGAGTCAGATGTCCAAGGTTCTTCAGAATGTGATTGATTCCTTATTTTAAAGAATAGACAGAGAAACCAGACAAAACATAGAAGTAGTAGATCAACAAGGTAAATGCTGGGGTGGTGGGGCTGTCATTTCACTGAATCATTGTAAACTATATGAAACCTCCCAGACAAGAATAGGAGAATGGAAATGTAGTTTGTATCCAGTACAAATAGAAACAGACAATAGATGATAGTTTCTTCTTTCTGGTAAAGTCCATGTCTATATAGTTGTTTTTTTATCTAATTATTTCAAATGGGACAGAGGAACACTTTACTCTCAGGTTCACTATAATTACTCTCTAATCAACAATTATGTACTTAAAGGGGTTGTCCCACGAAACATATTCTACATTTTTCAAACCAGCACCTGGATCTGAGTAGTTTTATAATTGCATGTAATTAAACATTTTGTATAGCTACTGAGTTATTCAATAAAATGTATCTGTATAGTGCCGCTTAATTTCTTATTTCTTTGACCTGCTCACTGAGATGGCCGCACATGCTCAGTTTCATCTTTCAACTGCTTCCTGAGTTGTGATAGGGAGAGCACGGACACGCCTCCTGAGCTGTGATAGGGAGAGCATGGACACGCCTCCTGAGCTGTGATAGGGAGAGCATGGACACGCCTCCTGAGCTGCAGCAGAAAAGACACTCCCCTTGAGCTGTCAGCTTGATATAAATCTATGGGAAGATATCTGGATCCATGTGAGGTACAGGGCTGGTTCTAACTTTGTTAGAAAGGCATCGTCATATCCTATAGGATGTATTTTCATTTTTTACATTATTCATGAGAAAACCCCTTTAAGTCAAATTTTGTAACAATCCATGATTCAAAAACAACCCTGTTATGATGACCGCTGATCACTTATGGGTTAAATCTATATTTTTTCATCTATATCAGAATGATTCATTACCTCTTGTATCCAGTTAATTCAGTGCTAATTAGATCAGCAGCTGTACAAACCTCTCTGCTAGTTTGCTACAATGTATCAGTCTGGAATCCAGGCAGTTTAGCTGGCAGAGCATTGTCTAGACTTGATACATTCACAGTTAGGGGGAACAGGACTAGCTACTACTTCGTAACGAACTTTAGGATTTTTGGACCCTGGGCCCGAACCCGAACATTACAGTAAAAGTTCGGGTTCGGGTTCGTTGTTCGGTGATTCCTTGGCTCTTTTTGAAAGGCTGCAGAGCAGCCAATCAACAAGCATTTAACTGTCTGACCTTAGAAGCCATCACAGCCATGCCTACTAATGGCATGGCTGTGATTGGCCAGAGCAGCATGTGACCCAACCTCTATATAAGCTGGAGTCACGTAGCGCTGCACGTCACTCTGCTGTTCTTAGTGTAGGGAGAGGATGCTGCTGGTGATTTCAGGGAGATAATAGGACAGAATCTGTTATCTGAACTCCAATTGAACTTGTAGGCAATTTAATTTTGATTATTATATGTTTTTATTGATATTTTATATATATTTTATCTTAGTGTACACAAAGTGTAGTGTTTAATAAATTCTTAAATACTTCAGTCCCACGTGAATTCCTATTGTTTTGAGTGCCGGTTCCGTCCAATATATATTCTGTTATTAAACAAACACCCATTTTGGGCAAAAACTAGAATTTTGCAGCCTTTGCTGCATACGTCATCGTGAGATGACACTGATACTGTGGTTCTATTATGATATTTATAGAAAAAAAAAATTTGGGGCAAAAAACTTAAATTGCGGCCTAGTCTGGATCAGTACGTGTGAGATACATATTTTAGATACTGTGGTTCTATTCAGTTATTTGAAAAACAGCCATTTTGGCCAAAAAACTTTAATTGCGGCCTAGTCTGTATTAGTTCGTGTGAGATACACACTTTAGATACTGTGGTTCTATTCAGTTATTTGAAAAACAGCCATTTTGGGCAAAAAACTTTAATTACGGCCTAGTCTGGATCTGTACGTGTGAGATACACACTTTAGATACTGTGGTTTTATGCTTCTATTAATAAAACACCTTTTTTGGGCAAAATACACAATTTTACAGCCCTTTCTGCATCAGCACGTGTGAAATTCAAGGGTTATATACTGCTGTCATATTCAGTTATTAAACAAACATCCATTTTGGGCAAAAAACTTAATTTTGCAGCCTTTTGTGGCGTGTGGCATTTATTTGGTCCACACAGCCATGATTTATTGCATGCAATGATTTTAATTTATCTCTGCTGTTTTCAATAAATTTGATACTTTTTAGATGTGCGGCTCTTATCTCGGCATTCTTTTTTCTCTTTTTTGGCTTATATTGTATGTTCCATACCGTGTGCCGGCACTCTTGCTCTAATTCTGGTGTGCCCCCGTCTTTTAGGTTTCTTTGCTGCATATGTCATTGTGAGATACACACTTTAGATATTGTGGTTCTATTCAGTTATTTGAAAAACAGCAATTTTGGGAAAAATACTTTAATTTCGGCCTAGTCTGGATCTGTACGTGTGAGATACACACTTTAGATACTGTGGTTCTATTCAGTTATTTGAAAAACAGCCATTTTAGTCAAAAAACTTTTATTGCGGCCTAGTCTGGATCTGTACATGTGAGATACAACCTTTACATACTGTCGTTCTATTCTGCTATTAATTAAACACCCATTTAGGGCAAGATGATAAATTTGAGAAATATGAGGAGAGCGTCAAATAAGAAATGTGGCCCAGGTCGTGGTGCTGCTGGTGGAGCTCGTGTTGCAGGGAGAGGACGTGGTCGATCTGTGCCAGCTACACGCACAAGTGAAACGCCTTCCTCAGGTACAAGTAGGCGACAGAACCTGCAGCGGTATTTGGTCAGGCCTAATGCGGCTCTACGAATGGTGAGGCCAGAAAAAGTACAGGCGATAGTAGATTGGGTTGCTGACAGTGCCTCCAGTTCCTTCACATTGTCTCCCACCCAGTCTCCTGCTGAAAGATCAGAGTTGGCACTTGCAGCCGATGTCCATCAGTATTTCACCTCACCCCCTTGCAAATCAGCCAAGCAGTCTGAGCCCCAAGTCATGCAGCAGTCTCTCCTGCTTTTTGATGACTCTGTTAGCAGGGTTTGCCAGGGCAATCCACCTATCCCTGCCCCAGAAGTGGAAGATATTGAGTGCTCCGATGGCCAACCACTTATGTTTCAAGATGAGTACATGGGAGGACCATCGCAGCACGTCTCGGATGATGACGAAACACAGGTGCCAACTGCTGGGGCTTTCGAAAGTGTGCAGACTGACAAGGAGGGCAGGGGTGAAGACTGGGTGGAAGATGATGTGGAGGACGATGAGGTCCTCGACCCCACATGGAATCAAGGTCATGCAAGTGACCTATGTAGTTTGGAGGAAGAGGCAATGTTCGCACAGAGCCACCATCACAGCAGAAGAGGGAGCAGGGTGCAAAAGCAGAGCGGCCGTCCCCTAGACAGTACGCCTGCTTCAGCCCACTGCAGCAAGGGACCGAGTACACCAAAGCCAGCTCCAAGGAGTTCCCTGGCGTGGCAGTTCTTCAGACAATGTGCTGACGACAAGACACGAGTGGTTTGCACACTGTGCAATCAGAGCCTGAAACAAGGCATAAACGTTCTCAACCTGAGCACAACCTGCATGACCAGGCAATTAAGTGCAAAGCACGAGCTGCAGTGGAGTAGACACCTCAAAAACCACGAAAGGTCTCTGGCTCCTCCTGCTTCCTCTTCTGCTGCAGTCTCGGCCTCTTCATCCACCTCTGGAGTGACAGTGCCACCTGCCAACCCACAAATAGAGGATCTGCCGGCAACACCACCACCTCGGTCACCAAGCATCTCCACAATGTCCCACGGAAGCGTTCAGCTCTCCATCTCCCAAACACTGGAGTGGAAGAGGAAGTACCCCCCTACCCACTCGCGATCCCTAGCCCTGAATGTCAGAATTTCTAAATTACTGGCCTTTGAAATGCTGTCATTCCGTCTGGTGGAGACTGAGAGTTTTAAAGGCGTTATGGCGGTGGCTGTCCCACAGTATGTCGTGCCCAGCCGCCACTACTTTTCCAGGCGAGCCATCCCTTCCCTGCACAACCAAGTGGGGGACAAAATCAGGTGTTCACTGTGCAACGCCATCTGTGGCAAGGTGCACCTCACTACGGATACATGGACCAGTAAGCACGGTCAGGGACGTTATATCTCCATAACAGCACAATGGGTAAATGCAGTGGCAGCTAGGCCTGAGGTGGATAGCAGTTTGGCGCATGTCCTTCCACCACAGAGGATTGCAGGGCGCTTCAGTTTTCCCCCTGTTGCTTCCTCCTCCTACTCCGCTTCCTCATCCTCTACCAGCTCCTCATCCGGTCAGCGTAACACTTTCACCACCAACTTCAGCACAGCCAGGGGTAAACAACAGCAGGCAGTTTTAAAACTTATCTGATCTGACACCGCACAGGAGCTGTGGACGGGCCTTGAACAACAGACCGATAAGTGGTTGGTGCCAGTGAGCCTCAAGCCCGGCCTGGTAGTGTGCAATAATGTGCGAAATCTCGTAGCAGCTCTGGGACTAGCCGGTTTGACGCACATCCCTTGCCTGGCACATGTGCTGAATTTGGTGGTGCAGAGATTCCTTAAAAATTACCCCGATATGTCAGAGCTGCTGCATAAAGTGCTGGCCGTCTGTGAGCGCTTTCGGCGTCAGCGCTGCAGCGTAACTTTGGCCTTTCCGCTCACCGCCTCATATGCGACGTGCCCACAAGGTGGAACTCAACCTTGCACATGCTAGCCAGATTGTGCGAGCAGCATCAGGCGATAGTGGAGTTTCAGCTGCAGCACGCACGGGTGAGTCGCTCTGTGGAACAGCACTACTTCACCACCAATGACTGGGCCTCCTGGAAAGCGCCTGATTGTATAGGGAGGGTGCTTAGGGACTGATGTTCCTCCCCCTTCCCCGCTTTTTCCCTTAGGGGCATTTAGGAATCTGGCTCCGTCTCAGTAATGGTTAAGTAGGTTGCAGATTAGGGTCATTGAGGGTTAATCCCTGGGGATCCTCCTTAGACAGGATGGGGGCGGTGCAGGAAATCCTGAAGGTGACATATACCTCCTCTCTGTCCTGGTCACTTCCTCTTGCATGTGGAAGCAGATTGGCCCTCCCTCCCTCCCTCCCTTTGCGGTTATTCTTGGGAGGCGGGTCGAGGTGCACGGTTCTGATCAGTTGTGGATACTTGGTTATTCTGTTTTGTTTTTCTAGTTTTAAGAGACCCTGCTGGGAGTCCAGCGGTTTTGGATATTGCTCCGATGATTACGGCTTTGGAGAGCTGCGAATTTTGGTCGAGTTTATGAAGTCACAGCTGGCGGCATTTGAGTACAGCGGAGATATGGTGGTAGCAGATGGAGTAACTGCCCGCTGGGAGTCCAGTGGTTGGCAGACAGCTCTGATGATTACGGTTTAACTTGCCCGCTGGGAGTCCAGCCTTTGGCATTCCGTTCCGATATTATGGTTTATTAAGGTTTGCCGCTTTAATAAAGAAGCTGTGGCCGATCACCATCCAGCAATAAAGTGATACAGTTGTCGGTGTCTTTTGTTATGGGTCAAGGTTGGGTAAAGGGGCCAAGGGTGAGTTAAAGGTGGTATCCCCTCCCCCTGTTTCCCTGGATACCAGCAGTCTTGCAAAACCTGTGTTCCTTGTTGCACTGTTTCGAGTTGTCCACCAACATGGCCAGTGCTGATAACGCCGTTCTCAGCGTTACTATTTCACTTCTATGCCTCCTTGAAAAAACGCTGCTGGCATTGATGGAAGAGGATGTGGCACAGGAGCAGGAGGAGGAAGAGGGATCATTTCGTAGGGTTTCCGGCCAGTCATTCACAAGTGGCTCCGAGGGTGGATTCCTGCACCCACAAACGCCAGGTACACAATTGTCCAGCCAGGGCACAGTTCTGGAGGGTGAGGAGGTGGAGGATGAGGAGGAGGAGATGGAGGAGAAGGAACCTTCTTCACAGGAGGGTGGCACCCAGACCAGCTCATGGCCATCACTGGTGCGTGGCTGGGGGGATACAGAGGACAGAGATGATACACCTCCCACAGAGGACAGCTTTTCTTTGCCTCTGGGCAGCCTGGCACACATGAGCGATTACATACTGCAGTGTCTCCGCAATGTCCGCCGAGTTGTCCATATTCTAACTTGTGCTGATTACTGGGTGGCCACGCTGATGGATCCCCGTTACAAGGACAACGTACCGTCCTTAATTCCGTCACTGGAGCGTGATCGTAATATACGCGAGTACAAGCGCACGCTGGAAAACACGCTGCTGGTGGCATTCCCACCTTTCAGCGGGGGCACAGTGGAAGCACAAGGTGAAGGCAGAGGAGGAGGAAGAGGTCGCTAACGCAGCTGGGGCACCGCCAGCACCTCAGAAGGCAGGGTTAGCATGGCCGAAATGTGGAAAAGCTTTGTCAGCACGTCACAACAACCAGCACCACCAGCTGATATGGAACGTCTTAGCAGGAGGCAGCATTTCACCAACATGGTGGAGCAGTATGTGTGCACACGCCTACACGTACTGAATGATGGGTCTGCCCCCTTCAACTTCTGGGTCTCCAAATTGGGCACATGGCCTGAGCTTGCCCTTTACGCCTTGGAGGTGCTGGCCTGCCCTGCAGCCAGTGTATTATATGAACGTGTGATTTGCATGGCAGGGGGCGTCATCACAGATAAGCGCAGCCGCCTGTCCACAGCCAATGTGGACAAGCTCACGTTCATTAAAATTAACCATGCATGGATCCCACAGGACTTGTCCGTACCTTGTGCAGAATAGACATGTATACCGGCCTTAACCAGCCATTTTTATACTACACCGCAAATGCTCATTCTTGTATTTTAGATATTTCACACTCTTTTGGAGTGTACCCTAATTAAAAAAATAATTAAAACCAAAAGCCAGTGTTGGCAACCTCGTCCTCCAACGCTGCTTCCACCTACAACGCTACGTCAACCGCCTCCTCAAACTCCTACTTCATATGTACCTCCACCTCATAAATTTTTATTTTTATTTTTATTTGTACGTATTTTATTTTATATCATTTTACTACTTTGTCTGTTACATTTTCGGGTGAAATTTACCAATCTTTGGGTGTGATGTACCACTGCTATACTTTATAGACAGGTTAAAAAAATTCACAAATTTGTCTGTTACATTTTTGGGTGAAATTCACTAATTTTTGGGTGTGATGTACCACTGCTATACCTAGTAGACAGGTTAAAAAAAATTCACTAATTTGTCTGTTACATTTTCGGGTGAGATTCACCAATTTTGGGTGTGATGTACCACTGCTATACCTAGCAAACAGGTAAAAAAAATCACTAATTTGTCTGTTACATTTTCAGGTGAAATTTCACCAATTTTTGGGTGTAATATACCACTGCTATACCTAGTTGACAGCTTAAAGGGATTCTGTCATCAGAAATGAGCCCTATAAGCTAAACATATGGCGATGTCCCTTGTAAAACACTGAATCCTAAAGTGAGTTTATCAAATGCCCCTGTGGCTCTAAATTAATAAAAAAAAAGGTTTATATCACCTGTCAATCACTTAAAAATGTGTCCAAGGGGACGTCTCATGGTGAAAGGTGCCCGGCTGCAGCCATCTCGTTTAGGTGCCCAGCGCTGCCTTCTGAGCTGAAATCGCCGCCCTCCCTTTCATTCGATCCACCTACCTCAGGTGACTAACCTTTCTTGTGCCCAGCCGTGCCCAGCCACGCCCGCCTGTGAAGGAACCCAGCGGTGCCCAGCGATTTCAGCTCAGAAGGCGGCGCTGGACACCTAAACGAGATGGCTGCAGCCGGGCACCTTTCACCATGAGACGTCCCCTTGGACACATTTTGAAGTGATTGACAGGTGATATAAACCTCTTTTTTATGAATATAGAGCCACAGGGGCATTTGATAAACTTACTTTAGGATTCAGTGTTTTACAAGGGACATCGCCATATGTTTAGCTTATAGGACTAATTTCTGATAACAGAATCCCTTTAATAAATTTCACAAATTTTTCTCTTACATTTTCAGGTGACATTAAACATTTTCTTTTCTGTCATAGACCCCTGCTCTACCAAGTAGACAGGTTAATAAATTTCACAAATTTTTCTGTTACATTCTTGGGTTGACATTTTACAATTTTGGACGTGAATAAACCCCTGCTCTGAAATTATTCTTTAATTGATGCGCGCCACCTCCTTTCATTCAGTGCTTAAGCTTTAACAAGTTGTCCCACATTTGCGCTTCAATAACTTTTCCCATATTTCCGCTCGTTCATAAAAAAATGTAATCCATTGACCTCCCTTGGATGTGGTCTCTCTTTCTCGCGCTCCCTCTCTGGCGTGGAACCCTGATTCGACGATAACCGTGACCATCATGGTAGGCTCAGAAAAGAACATCGAAAGTTCATAGAGAAGATATCCAAATGGATGGTGGACGTCACAGGGACGTGCGATCAGGCAGAAGTTATCTAGAGTCAACAAAGCGGCAGCAGGGCATCTCCTGGATAACATTTCCAAATTCAACATTCCACAGTGACATTCCCTGTAATTTTTTATTAATCATTCCAATAACAGTGCATCTTAAGAGTGGGTAATTGCCACGCGCCCCCTCCTTTCCTTCAATTATTCCGTTTTAATAGCTTCTCCCACATTTTCGCTCGATTAAAATTAAATTTCATGCATTGATCTCCCTTGGATGTGGTCTCTCTTTCTCACGCTTCCTCTCCGGGGTGGAACCCTGATTCGCCACTAACCGTGATCAAAATGGTAGGCGCAAAAAAGAACATCAAAAGTTGATAGAGCAGATATCCGATTGGATCGTGAACATCACGGGGACGTGCGACATGGTGGGGCAGTATGTTTGCACACGCCTACATGAACTGACTGATGGTTCTGCCCCCTGCAACTTCTGGGTCTCCAAATTGGGCACATGGCCTGAGCTTGCACTTTATCCTTGGAGGTGCTGGCCTGCCCTGCAGCCAGTGTATTGTCTGAACGTGTGTTTAGCACGACTGGAGGGGGTTATCACAGGTTATATTTACCAATGTTTTGGGGTGTAGCCTAATTTTAAAAATATAAATAAATTTAATACCAAAAAGCAGTGTAGGCTACCTCCACCTCCGCCAGCACCACTTCCACCTACAACGCCACATCCACCGCCTCCTCAACCTCCTACTCCATATGGACCTTGTCCTCATAGATCAAGATTATTAGTTTTAATTTTTACATATTTTATATTATTTGAAGTAATTTCCCTATCCACATTTGTTTGCAGAGCACTTGCCATGCTCTTAACCACATTTTGCTGGCATTTGCAGCCCTCCAGCCCTTTCCGTGACATTTTTAGAGCCATTTTAGTGCTCAAAAGTTCGGGTCCCCATTGACTTCAATGGGGTTCGGGGTCAAGTTCGGATCCCAAACTCGAACTTTTTTGTGAAGTTCGGCCGAACCCGTCGAGCCCGAACATCCAGGTGTCTGCTCAATTCTACTAGCTACAGTTACAGTCATTGCAATTAAAGGGGTTGTTCAAAGACTAACAGATGCTCCACAATGCACGTGCCCCTCATATAGATCATACTTACCCTACTCCCGGCAGCCGCGTTGCTCCTGATCCCCGTACGGCAGCCACTGCATCTACCCGTTGCGCAGATCAAAACATCCAGCAACGGGGGGGGGGGGAGAATGCAACCACCAAATGCAGGCCATGACGGGGATGAGCCTAGGGAAGCTCATCTCCATTGCAGCCTGCTATTGGCTGCTCCCCCTGTCGCCAGATGTTTTGATCCGAGCAACGGGGAGATTCATCGGCGGCCATTAGGGGATAAGGACCGACATGGGTTCCGGTGAGCGGGGTAAGTAAAATCTATATAATGGGTCCCAGCATTGGGAAGCATGTTACACTTTCAATAACCCCTTTAAGGTTTATTCGCCACAGTCTCTAGGTATTTGCAATAAACTAAATGAACAAAAACAATCTGAATTGCTCAACACACTCACCGACATTTACACCATGGCCATGAAAAATGGACACACCATCTGACTTTCATGGACATTTTCCAACCATTTTGCATCCATTTTCTGGATATTTGGCATTTTGAACAGCCATTTTGCATCCGTTTTTAACTGCTGTTAAAATTGGTTATTAAAATAGATTTTTTACATTTATATTCATGGGATTTTTTTTTCTTTAAATGCCAACCCCTGCAGAATATATAATATCCCCCAGAGTGCACCCCAGCATTAGTTTTTTCCCACACTGTGGCCCCCGGCAGTAATCATGTCTCCTATAGAGGTCCCTATAAAGCAGTAATATTTGTCCCCATAGCTACCTTTGGAAGTATTAATGTCGCCAAGAGTGGCCCCCAACAGTAATAATATCCCACAGAGTGGCCCCCAGAAGTCATATTGTCCTCCATAGTAGCCCCATAGTGGCCCCAAGCAGTAAAAATGATCCCCAGAATGGGGCCCAGTAGTAATAATGTCTCCCATAGTAGCACCCAGCAGTAATGTCCCCCAGTGTGCCCACTACCATTTTTTAATGCTGAAAAAGAAAAACCTTATCCACTTGCATGCACAGGGACAGTCATTTTTCATGTAAAGCAGAAGGTCCTTTGCTCCCTGTGTGATGACATCAGCATGGACCCCCAGCGATCAAGCAGGGAGCGCATGGTGACGTTTTTACGCTGGTAGCACTTGTCTCTGCAAAACTGGAGGTGAGGTTTTTTTTTTTTTTTTGTTCTAACCACTAAAGGGCTATTTTTCACTAGTGTTCCTATTGGGGACTAGTGTCTAAGTGCCCAATAAAAATGGTTAAATTGATTTCGGGCCATGAAAATGGTCACAAATAAGACATATCCTATTTTTTGACATTCATTACTCACTGGCCATTTTAAAACAGCCATTTGCATAGCCCCATAGGCTGCAATGGTTCTGAAAATGGCCATGTGACAACTGTTAAAAAAAGACCCTATCATTGAGGTGATCGAAGACGAAATATTGAGTATAGCAATGGGAAATAGTAGCCTAAAGGGCTTGTACGTCCAGTAATATTAATGACCTATTCTAAGGGTTAGGAATAGTGTGGTTTCCTGTTTGGCAGAGAACTTGCCTGCCATGCACTCCCTGGTGGATTGCAACACACTCCTAAAAAATAGTAAGACGAGGGTGAAACCCTGTTTGCTGTACCATGATGAGCTGCAATGAGCTCAAATTTTTATCGCGAATATCGGCACTTCGAGAATTCGTGAAGATATAGAATATAGTGCTATATTTTTGTAATCACAAATATTCTAGATTTTTTTTATCATTAAATAAACCTATAATCTTTTTTCACTTATTGTATATAACTTCTCTTTATCCTTATTATGCTATTCATCATCCATACTTTTTTTTACCTATCATTAATGAACTTTTATTTATAACTAATTTTGTATCTATCATTAATATTTTTTTTTTATAGATGCTATATTATTTTTAAAATAAATCATTACCTATAACATACAATAAACAACATATAACACACAATCACACAAAGGCTCTATGCCAAAAGCCAGGTATGTGCAAGCCAACAACCTATCTATGAGACAGGTACAGTCAGCATACCTTATAAGAGTAGAGTTTTTCGTTTTTAGGTTCTCAGGAAGATCCCATTCTAGAAACGTGCAGACCTTTTCTGGAACCATACAGAAGCCCGAAGCTGATAGCAGATACCCCAGGAATTGTACCTCCTGTACATCGAATACACATTTCTCCAATTTAGCATATAACTTATTTGTCTGCAACACCTGCCTGACATGTGCCTTCTGTGTCTCCAGATCGGGTGAAAAAATCTAAATATCGTCAAGATATATCATCACAAATCTGTCGACAAGATGATAAAGTATATTGTTGACAAAGTGTTGAAAGACAGCAGGAGCATTAGTCAGGTTAAAAGGCGTAACCAGGTTTTCATAATGCCCCTCAGGAGTGTTAAACACTGTCTTTTACTCATCCCCCTCTTTGATGCGAATCAGATTGTAGGCTTCCCTTAAATCCATTCTGGAAAACCATTTCGCACCAGCAATCTGATTAAAAAGGTCGTGAATGAGAGGAGGAGGATAGAAGTCTCGGATAGTAATTTGATTTAGTTCACGAAAATCTAGGCAAGGATGCAGGCCCCCATCTTTCTTTTTCACAAAGAAGAACCCTGCAGTCACGGGTGAAGAAGGGGGACTGATATTTCCTTTAGCCAAACTCTTGGAAATATAGACCTTCATGGCTTGTTTTTCGGGGCCAGAAAGATTATATAACCTGGTCTTAGGTAACTTTGCTCCAGGGAGCAGGTTAACCGAGCAATCATAGGGATGATGGGATGGTAACTCCTGACACCCCTTCTCAGAGAAAACATCTTCAAAGTTGGACACAAATGCTGGTAAGGTTGTAATGGAGGTGGCTGAGCAACTGCTACTTAAGCGATTGTCCCTACAATGCTCACTCCATTCCAATATATCCCTGGCCTTCCAATCAACAACAGGATTGTGCGCTACCAACCAGGGAAGATCTAAGACCATAGGAGTAGGAAGACATTCAAGGATATAGCAAGAAATAAACTCATTATGGAGGTCCCCCACCTGAAGATGTATGTTATGTACCATGTGTATTAGGTTCCCCTAAGAAAGAGCAGAGTCGATAGCGAATATGGGGATAGATCTAGCTAAAGGACTAAAAGAAAAATCTGAAAAAATCGGACATCCAACAAATTGATCCCCGCCCCACAGAAATCGTCTCAGTTTTATTTTTCGAAACTACCATAGCTGGCAAAACAAACTGGGACATTTGTATGGAGGAGATGTATACACCCAGGTTGCCATCCTCCGCACAACCTGGGGTCAGTAGTTTTTTTTATTTTTGGGTATGTATGGACAAGCTCCAATGAAATGACCCCTCTGACCACAGAAAAAACAAACCCCAGGCTTACGGCGAGCCCCAGGAGGACCAACCTGATGAGCATAAAACTTTGTTTCAATACTGTACGGAGCGAACGCTCCGTATTAGCTCCGATGGGTCGAAGTTATTACTTGATTTATACTGTAGAAAAACATTTCGCAAACTCGGGTTTGGTTCCAAGTGGTATCTTGGAACCGAACCCGAGTTTGGGAAAAGTTTTATTCAGTATAAATCTATTTCTGAAGTTATTATGCGAAGTCTCGTGAGACTTTGCAAAGTAATAACTTTGGCTCATCGGAGCCAATACTTTCTAATACTGTACGGAGCGCTCGCTCCGTACAGTATTGAAATTAAGTTTTATGCGAATCGACTTCGGATGTTTCATCCGAAGTCAATTCGCTCATCCCTTATAGCAACATAGACTCCACAAGGGATATAGGAGTCTCATATTTTACTTTCTCTGACAGCCCCTGTCAAAAACGGGTTATTCCACCAAGTATCCGTGGTCCACCATTGAAACTCGTAACAATAAACCTCTGCTGACTGATCTCCTTGCTGAATCCGCCTTAATCTAGACTCAGCTACAGAGAGTCTGTCAGGTTCATCGAATATGAAACCGAGGGCCTCAAAAAACCGACCGGAGGACCTGGGTACCAGCTGGTAACGAAAAAGCCCAGGATTGAGGATCCCCTTGAAGAAGGGAGATAACAATCCCCACCCGCTGTTCCTCATTACCAGAGGAAATTGGAGCGCAGCCTGAAATATAATTTATAGGCTTCTTGGAACATCACAAATTTTAATCTCCTTCCAGAAAATCTGTTAGGGAGAGCAACCTTAGGTTCCAGATTGACCTGGTTACCCATAGCAACCACTTGGCTAGAGATCTGCTGCAGCTGCTGCTGCGGAAGGACTGATATCCTCAATTCTGTCACTTCAAGAGACAGACCTTGCAACTGCTTTGTCAGAGCAGCAATAGGATCAAAAGTGGATCTTAAAAAAAAAAAAAAGTCCCCCCCCAAAGTAAGGGCAAGATATAATATCACTTCTGATATGGCAGTAAACAGACGTGCGGCGCAGAGGGAAGCAGAGTACCCTACCACTAGGGAGAGGGAGTGGTGACCCCTAACTCACCTAGCACTGGCACCTGGCTGTTCTGACGTCCCTAGACGGGCTGCTAACCTGTACGCCAATCACTTGCCTCGTCCCTGGCTTACCCTGAAATAAGCCCTAGGTAGTGAGTAGGGCGGTGGGAGCACTAGTCCTCACCACTGAAAACTAGGGTAACAACAGGGAGAGGACAAGCAACACAAACATCACAAACAATCCCCAAAGGGAGACAACAAACAATAGAGAACCGGAAATCTGACAGCATCAGTTCCAACAGGTCCACAGCAACTCCAACTCCAATAGACATCTGGAAAGAAGGTCTATATCTGGCAGCAAGGGAAGCAGAAAGGGAGAATATATAGTAACTGCGAGTGGCTGACAGAGAACAGCTGAAAGGAAAAGCTACAGATTTCTAAATGGGACAAAAAGGATTGCAAACCTAAGCAGGAAAACATAGACTGGAATCCATTCCCACCACTAGGTGTCACTGCCAGCTCTCTGAGAAGGTCTGGCAGACGTTCTTCTGTACCTCTTGCATGATGTTCTTTGTTTTGATTTCACTTTGTCAACTCCTTTCCTTCTCCCAGCTGTCACCTATTCACACTAATTGCCTCCCTTTATATTCCCTCCCATATTGCCTCACTTTGCGGTTTATACTACTTCCTGGATTGAAGTGATCACTGCTGGAGACTTCTGTTACTGCTTGTTCAGATAAGTCCTTTCTTGTATTGTGTTTCTTTGCTGGTTTGATTCTAGGTGACCCTGACTCCATCCGTATTAAGTGCAGAAGGCTGGTGGTCGTGTCCCCTCACTATTATAGGGTTTTGAGGTGTCACACAGTCTAGGTACGAGGGCATGCAATCGTCTACCTCTGAGACCCTTGTATGTGCTTAGCTGTCAGGGTGAGCTCTTAGGGTTTTACAGGGGTCACCATTCTGCTCCTTAGTTTGGGATTAAGCCAGTCGGATGTTTATCCATAACTTCCAGCTATCTGTAATATCATCCGTGACATTATAAACCGCCATTACCGTCTTAAGCATGGATCCGGTTTCAGCCTTGATTGACCGCATGCAGGGTCTTTCACTGGAGGTAGGAGATCTCCATAAAACTGTGTCTCAGTTTCAGGTGACCAGTTCTGCTTGCATTCATGGAGTTTGTTCTGAGCCTAAGATTTTGTTCGCTTTAGGGCTCTTTCACACTTGCGTTGTTGGGATCCGGCGTGCACTTCCGTTGCCGGAGGTGCCCGCCGGATCCGGAAAAACGCAAGTGTACTGAAAGCATTTGAAGACAGAACCGTCTTCCAAATGCTTTCAGTGTTACTATGGCACCCAGGACGCTATTAAAGTCGTGGTTGCCATAGTAGGAGCGGGGAGCGGGGGAGTGGTATACTTACAGTCCGTGCGGCTCCAGGGGCGCTCCAGAATGACGTCAGAGCGCCCCATGCGCATAGATGACGTGATCCATGCGATCACGTGATCCATGCGCTTGGGGCGCCCTGACGTCACTCTGGAGCGCCCGGGGAGCCGCACGGACGGTAAGTATACTGCTCCCCCGCTCCCCACTACACTTTACCATGGCTGCCAGGACTTTAGCGTCCGGCAGCCATGGTAACCACTCTGAAAAAGCTAAATGTCGGCTCCGGCAATGCGCCGAAACGACGTTTAGCTTAAGGCCGGATCCGGATCAATGCCTTTCAATGGGCATTAATTCCGGATCCGGCCTTGCGGCAAGTGTTCCGGATTTTTGGCCGGAGCAAAAAGCGCAGCATGCTGCGGTATTTTCTCCGGCCAAAAAACGTTCCGTTCCGGAACTGAAGACATCCTGATGCATCCTGAACAGATTTCTCTCCATTCAGAATGCATTAGGATAATCCTGATCTGGATTCTTCCGGCATAGAGCCCCGACGACGGAACTCTATGCCGGAAGACAAGAACGCAGGTGTGAAAGAGCCTTTAGAGAGGCCTGCAAACTCCATTTTTGCCTACTTCCCCATTCCTTTGGTGATGAGGAGCAGAGGGTGGGGATCATCATCTCGCTGCTCAGGGATAACGCTCAGTCTTGGGCCTTTTCGCTGCCGGTAGGGGCATGGCCTCTCCGATCGGTGGATGAATTTTTTGGAGCCCTGGGGCAGATATATGATGACCCGGATCGTATTGCTCTGGCTGAATCTAAACTGCGTCTTTTATGCCAGGGTAAACAGTCCACAGAGATATATTGTTCTGAATTTCGGAGATGGGCAGCTGATACTGGTTGGAACGATGCTGCACTCCGAAGTCAATTTTGCCATGGTCTTTCGGAGGGATTGAAAGATGCATTTGCGTTTCATGAGAGACCAGCCTCGTTGGACTCTGCCATGTCTCTAGCTGTCCGTATTGACAGGCCTCTTAGAGAAAGAGGAGAGACCACTCCTTCATGTCATATTCAGTCCAAGGACAGTGGAGCGGCCTCATTCAGTGCGCAGGGGCCTCAGTCTCTCTCAATCCCCTCTGAGCAGGAGGCCATGCAGCTGGGTTTGCTTGCCTCTGATAGTAGAGGATTCAGCTCTCAGAGGAGGGTTTGTTTCTCTTGTGGGGGAATAAATCATTTGGCTAATGTTTGCCCCTCTAGGAGATTCAGGGAGTTTTCTGAGGGTATTAAAGAAGCAAAAAGAAAAAAACCCTCTAAAAACTTTCCATTTGCTACTATTGGCAAGGTTGATGCTGAAATTGAAGGTTTGCCGTTTGCTTGTAGTTCCCGTTTTGTCCTACCTGCTAGGGTGGCGCTAGATAGCAAGAACATTGTTTGTGAGATTTTTGTAGATAGTGGAGCAGCTGTCAATCTCATTGATAATCAATTTGCTATAACACATGGTTTCCAGATATGCACTTTGGAAAAAGATATACCTGTTTTTGCTATCGATTCCGCTCCACTTTCTCAAAAATCGTTAAAGGGCATAGTTTACAATATTCGTTTGACTGTGGGTGATGCTCATGTTGAGGATATGTCATGTTTCGTCCTAAGCGGATTACCTACTCCTCTAGTGTTGGGGCTACCCTGGCTCACTAAACATAACCCCACCATTGATTGGCAAGCAAGACAAATAAATGGTTGGAGTGACTTTTGCAGAGAGAATTGCCTCACGGCGTCTCTTTCAGAGGTTTCTACCAAGACTGTACCATCTTTTCTCTCTGAATTTTCAGATGTGTTTTCCGAGAGTGGTGTCCAGGAGCTGCCCCCTCACCGGGAGTACGATTGCCCTATTAATCTCATCCCAGGCCAAAATCTTGTTTATACAATCTCTCCCAACCTGAAAGAGTCACTATGCGTACTTATATCTCTGAGAGCCTGAGAAAGGGACACATCCGACCCTCGAAGTCACCTGTTGCCACTTGGTTTTTTTTTGTTAAGAAAAAAGATGGTTCTTTAAGACCTTGTCTGGATTTCTGGAAGCTGAACTGTATCACAATTCGTGACCCATATCCGCTTCCTCTGATCCCGGACCTGTTTAACCAGATTGTTGGGGCTAAAGTTTTTTCTAAGTTGGATTTAAGAGGGGCATACAATCTAGTCAGGGTCAGGGAAGGGGATGAATGGAAGATGGCCTTCAATACCCCTGAGGGTCATTTCGAGAATTTGGTTATGCCATTTGGTTTGATGAATGCTCCGGCCGTCTTCCAACATTTTGTGAACAGCATTTTTTATCATTTAATGGGGAAATTTGTACTGGTGTATCTAGATGACATTTTGATTTTTTCTCCTGATTTCAAAACTCATAGGGACCACCTACGTCAGGTCTTGTTAATTTTGCGGGAGAATAAATTGTTTGCTAAACTGGAAAAATGTGTGTTTGCGGTTCCGGAGATTCAATTTCTTGGTTTTCTTCTCTCCGCTTCTGGTTTTCGCATTGGACCCTGAGAAGGTCCGCGCTGTGCTTGATTGGGAGCTTTCTGAGAATCAGAAGGTGCTGATGTGGCTTTTGGCTTTTGCCAATTATTACAGAAAGTTCATTTTGAATTATTCCTCTGTTGTTAAGCCACTCACTGATATGACTAAAAAGGGGGTAGATTTTTCCTCCTGGTCGGTAGATGCGCTTAAGGCCTTTTCTAGTATCAAAGAGAGTTTTGCTTCCGCTCCCATTTTGGTACAACCTGATGTCTCTCTACCTTTTATTGTTGAGGTGGACGCTTCTGAGGTGGGTGTGGGTGCGGTCTTATCTCAGGGTCCCTCTCCTGCCAAATGGCGACCGTGTGCCTTTTTCTCAAGGAAACTCTCCTCCGCAGAGAGAAATTACGATGTGGGAGATAGGGAGTTGTTGGCCATCAAATTAGCTTTTGAGGAATGGCGCCATTGGCTAGAGGGAGCCAGACACCCTATTACCGTGTTTACTGACCATAAGAATCTGACCTACTTGGAATCAGCCAAGCATCTGAACCCGAGACAGGCCAGATGGTCTTTATTCTTTTCTAGGTTTAATTTTGTTGTCACGTTCCGCCCTGGGGTTAAAAATGTGAAGGCTGATGCTCTGTCACATTGTTTTCTGGGAGGGGGTAACTTTGAATACCCGGGTACCATTTTGGCTGAAGGGGTGGTCGTCTCTGCTCTTTAATTTGGAGGCAGAGGTTCAGGCAACCCAGGCAGAGGCTCCTGATCTTTGTCCTCCTGGGAGGTTGTTTGTGCCTCTCGCTTTACGACACAAGGTTTTTAAGGAGCACCACGATACTGTCCTTGCTGGGCACCCGGGGAGTAGAGCCACAGTAGATCTCATTGCTCGGAGATTCTGGTGGCTGGCTCTTCGTAAGATGGTTGAGAGTTTTGTGGCAGCCTGCGAGACCTGCGCTCGTGCCAAGGTCCCTCATTCACGGCCATCGGGTTCTCTCCTCCCGTTACCCATTCCTTCCCGTCCTTGGACGCATCTGTCCATGGACTTCATTACGGACCTGCCTCGTTCCTCGGGGAAGACTGTGATTCTGGTAATAGTGGACCGTTTTAGCAAAATGGCGCATTTCATTCCTTTTCCTGGGTTACCCAATGCTAAGACGCTGGCGCAAGCATTTGTTGATCACATTGTCAAATTGCATGGCATTCCTTCAGACATCATTTCTGATAGGGGCACGCAATTTGTTTCCAGATTCTGTAAGGCCTTCTGTTCTCGCTTGGGGGTTCGGTTGTCGTTCTCTTCTGCTTTTCACCCGCAGTCGAATGGTCAGACCGAACGCGTCAATCAGAATCTGGAGACATATCTGCACTGTTTTGTGGCAGAGAATCAGGAGGATTGGTGTTCTTTTTTGTCCCTTGCTGAGTTTGCTTTAAATAACCGTCGCCAGGAGTCCTCTGATAAGTCACCATTTTTTGGTGCATATGGGTTTCATGCGCAGTTTGGGACATTCTCTGGAGAGGGGTCTTCTGGTTTACCTGATGAGGAGAGATTTTCCTCGTCTTTGTCATTTATTTGGCAAAAGATTCAGGGTAATCTGAAGAGGATGAGTAAGAGATATAAGCGTGTGGCGGATAAGAGACGTGTGCCTGGTCCGGACCTGAATGTGGGTGATCTGGTGTGGTTGTCTACAAAGAATATCAAACTGAAGGTTCCCTCCTGGAAGTTGGGTCCTAAGTTTATTGGGCCTTACAAGATCTTGTCCGTCACCAATCCCTTTGCCTTCCGTCTTGATCTTCCTCAGACTTGGAAGATCCATAATGTTTTTCACAGGTCCCTAAAACCTTATGTCCAACCCACTGTACCCTCCTCTTTGCCTCCTCCTCCGATTGTTGTTGACGGTAATCTTGAATTTCAGGTCTCTAGGATTGTGGATTCTCGCATTATCCGCAGTTCTCTCCAGTACCTCATTCATTGGGAGGGTTATGGTCCTGAGGAGAGGATGTGGGTCCCAGTGGTGGACATTAAGGCCACTCATCTCATCAGGGCTTTTCATAGGTCCCATCCTCTCCCAGCTGTCACCTATTCACACTAATTGCCTCCCTTTATATTACCTCCCATACTGCCTCACTTTGCAGTTTATACTACTTCCTGGATTGAAGTGATCACTGCTGGAGACTTCTGTTACTGCTTGTTCAGATAAGTCCTTTCTTGTATTGTGTTTCTTTGCTGGCTTGATTCTAGGTGTCCCAGACTCCCTCCGTATTAAGTGCAGGGAGCGGGTAGTCGTGTCCCCTCACTATTATAGGGTTTCCAGGTGTCACACAGTCTAGGTACGAGGGCATGCAATCGTCTACCTCTGAGACCCTTGTATGTGCTTAGCAGTCAGAGTAAGCTCTTAGGGTTTTACAGGGGTCACTTTTATGCTCCTTAGTTTGGGATCAAGCCAGTCGGATGTTTATCCATAACTTCCAGCTATCTGCAATATCATCTGTGACACTAGGTCATGGAGCGAGTGAGTAGCCACCCGCTGCGACCTTCTGACCCCTGGCACAACAGGGTCAGCGATAGGTCGTGACACCGTCGTGACAGTAACTTAGTATCAGTACAGGATCAGTGATGAGTGGCAGGGGCAAAATTTAAATTCACAATATTTAGCAAATATTTGAGCAAATATTCATCATATATTCACAAATTCGTGATCTCCAGTCATTATTTTATTGATTGCGGAAATCGGCAATCGGAAAATTCGCAATAAAAATTCACGATACGAAAATTTGCGATCAATACTACTCCTACAGTCAAAGATATTGCAGCCTTCAAGCATTAAGCAATGAGGGATCATGGGTACTGATGAAAAAAATCGAGAATATTCGCGATTATGAAGATATAGCACTACATTCTAGATATTCGCGAATTCTCAAAGTGCCAATATTCGCTATAAAAATTTGCGATTAGAATATTCGCCATCAACACTATACAGGATAAGTAATGTGATGTATATACACAATGCACCAGCAGAGTAGTGAGTGCAGCTCTCGAGAATATTACAGGATGAAACTCAGGATCAGTACAGGGTACATAATATATGTATACAGTGACTCCACCATTAGAACAGTGAGTGCAGCTCTGAAGTATACAGGATGTAACTCATAATCAATACAGGATAAGTAATGTAATGTACACAGTGACTCCACCAGCAAAGTAGTGAGTGCAGCTCTGGAGTATAATACAGGTTGTAACTCAGGATCAGTACAGTATAAGTAATGTATGTACACAGTAACTACACCAGCAGAATATTGAGTGCAGCTCTGGAGTATAATACAGGATGTAACTCAGGATCAGTCCAGCACTGAAGTAGACTATATAAGTAACTTAAAATTGGGACAAAATAATTGAATTGATATATTTATACATAGTTTACACAAAAATATGTTTTTTATTTTCCTTTCTCTGCTGTAAAATGATCTCGCTATGTTACCTGATCTGCTCTGCATTTGTAGACAGGCGCCGGCTCGGAGTCTCTGTGATGTGATTTACATTTTCAGCAAATACATTTCAATATATAAGAAAAAAAGTTAGTCATTAAACATTTGGTAAAATCGCTGTGCGTTATCAGGATCCTCATTCCTCACAGTACAGGAGAGATGGCTGATTCTACAGAGGGGGACACTGGAGTCCAGTATCTGGGTCTACTGATCTCATCACTGATGACTCTTATATCTGGGCTGGTGATACATTCATTTATTATAGCCGTCAATGTCAATGACTGGTGGAAAGGAAGATCGGTGACTCCTGTTGACCATATTGTAACTTCTGTTTGCATTTCAAGGATCTGCGCTCAATGTGATATTGTACTATATTTAAACCTTTCATGAAAAACCCGCATTCAGATGAAACTTTGTTTATTATGGGAACACTTTTTACTTTCTTTACTTATGCCAATTTTTGGTTAACAGCTCTGCTTTCCACTGTCTTCTGTCTGAAGATCTCCAACTTCCAGACCAGATTGTTCCTGTATCTGAGGAGGATGATAGTACAGAGGACTGTTTATTTCATTGTAGCCTCAGTGCTTCTCTCAGGTTTCAGTTGTTCGGTACATCTGTCCATGTCTTTGATTGAGATGGGCAAAGGTAAAACTAACAATATGACTATGAATGATGTATTCACAGATTGCATTTCTTCTAATTCTATATGCATTCATATTGTCGGAACCTTCTTCCCGCTGCTCTTCTGTTGCAAATCATTCATTCTTCTATTCATCTCTTTGTATCATCACATAACAAGGATGAAGATGAGCAGTAACTTAACCACCAATTTGGAGACATATTACTCAGTGATGAAATTTGTGTCCTTCACTTTCATATGTAACACTTTATACTTTATTGTCTGTTTTGCTGCTGGCATTTATCACTGTCTATACTGGGTGAGCTTTCCATGGCTTTATACACTGCTCAAAAAAATAAAGGGAACACAAAAATAACACATCCTAGATCTGAGTTAATTAAATATTCTTCTGAAATACTTTGTTCTTTACATAGTTGAATGTGCTGACAACAAAATCACACAAAAAGAAAAAAATGGAAATCAAATTTTTCAACCCATGGAGGTCTGGATTTGGAGTCACACTCAAAATTAAAGTGGAAAAACACACTACAGGCTGATCCAACTTTGATGTAATGTCCTTAAAACAAGTCAAAATGAGGCTCAGTAATGTGTGTGGCCTCCACGTGCCTGTATGACCTCCCTATAACGCCTGTGCATGCTCCTGATGAGGTGGCGGACGATCTCCTGAGGGATCTCCTCCCAGACCTGGACTAAAGCATCTGCCAACTCCTGGACAGTCTGTGGTGCAATATCGTTGGTGGATAAAGTGAGACATGATGTCCCAGATGTGCTCAATTGGATTCAGGTCTGGGGAACGGGCGGACCGGTCCATAGCATCAATGCCTTCGTCTTGCAGGAACTGCTGACACACTCCAGCCACATGAGGTCTAGCATTGTCTTGCATTAGGAGGAACCCAGGGCCAACCGCACCAGCATATGGTCTCACAAGGGGTCTGAGGATCTCATCTCGGTACCTAATGGCAGTCAGGCTACCTCTGGCGAGCACATGGAGGGCTGTGCGGCCCTCCAAAGAAATGCCACCCCACACCATTACTGACCCAATCCCAAACCGGTCATGCTGGAGGATGTTGCAGGCAGCAGAACGTTCTCCACGGCATCTCCAGACTCTGTCACGTCTGTCACATCTGCTCAGTGTGAACCTGCTTTCATCTGTGAAGAGCACAGGGCGCCAGTGGTGAATTTGCCAATCTTGGTGTTCTCTGGCAAATGCCAAACGTCCTGCACGGTGTTGGGCTGTAAGCACAACCCCCACCTGTGGACGTCGGGCCCTCATATCACCCTCATGGAGTCTGTTACTGACCGTTTGAGCAGACACATGCACATTTGTGGCCTGCTGGAGGTCATTTTGCAGGGCTCTGGCAGTGCTCCTCCTGTTCCTCCTTGCACAAAGGCAGAGGTAGCGGTCCTGCTGCTGGGTTGTTGCCCTCCTACGGCCTCCTCCATGTCTCCTGATGTACTGGCCTGTCTCCTGGTAGCGCCTCCATTCTCTGGACACTACGCTGACAGACACAGCAAACCTTCTTGCCACAGCTCGCATTGATGTGCCATACTGGATAAGCTGCACTACCTGAGCCACTTGTGTGGGTTGTAGACTCCGTCTCATGCTACCACTAGAGTGAAAGCACCGCCAGCATTCAAAAGTGACCAAAACATCAGCCAGGAAGCATAGGA
The DNA here is from genome assembly GCF_905171765.1 of Bufo bufo. Lineage (NCBI taxonomy): Eukaryota > Metazoa > Chordata > Amphibia > Anura > Bufonidae > Bufo > Bufo bufo. Next base: position 37,672,381 of record NC_053392.1, on the reverse strand, counting down.
ACTGAGAAATGGTCTGTGGTTACCACCTGCAGAACCACTCCTTTATTGGGGGTGTCTTGCTAATTGCCTATAATTTCCACCTGTTGTCTATCCCATTTGCACAACAGCATGTGAAATTGATTGTCACTCAGTGTTGCTTCCTAAGTGGACAGTTTGAGTTCACAGAAGTGTGATTGACTTGGAGTTACATTGTGTTGTTTAAGTGTTCCCTTTATTTTTTTGAGCAGTGTATTATCATAGGATTTCTTTTGACTCTACATTCTTCCTACCTGATCTACAGAACAGCCAACCTCAGGAGTCAGATGTCCAAGGTTCTTCAGAATGTGATTGAATCCTTATTTTAAAGAATAGACAGAGAAACCAGACAAAACATAGAAGTAGTAGATCAACAAGGTAAATACTGGGGTGGTGGGGCTGTCATTTCACTGAATTATAGTAAACTATATGAAACCTCCCAAACAAGAATAGGAGAATGAAAATTTAGTTTTCAAAATGTATCCAGTACAAGTGAAAACAGACAATAGATGATAGTTTCTTCTTTCTGATAAAGTCCATGTCTATATAGCTTTTTTTTATATATATCTAATTATTTCAGGTGAGCTCCTTGCCGAAGGGAAAGAGGAACACTTTACTCTCAGGTTCACTATAATTGCTCTCTAATCAACAATTATGTACTTAAAGGGGTTGTCCCACAAAATATATTCTACAGTTTTCAATTCAGCACCTGGATCTGAGTAGTTTTGTAATTGCATATAATGAAAAATGTATTCAATAAAATGTATCTGTATAGTGCCGCTTAATTTCTTATTTCTTTGACCTGCTCACTGAGATGGCCGCACATGCTCAGTATCATCTTTCAACTGCTTCCTGAGTTGTGATAGGGAGAGCATGGACACGCCTCCTGAGCTGTGATAGGGAGAGCATGGACACGCCTCCTGAGCTGCAGCAGAAAATACTTTCACTCACCTGGAGCTGTCAGCTTGATATAAATCTATGGGAAGATACCATAATATTCCTTGTGGATGATGAGTCCCAGTAAGAATTCTTCATTGAGTGGGGCTCTGTCGAGCCGAGCTAACTGCCTAGAGCCCGCACCAGTCTCTACTTAAAGTATGATATATAGTTAACTTTTATGGAAAGACCCACATGGTTTGTAGCCATGATCACCTTTCTTCCCAAACTTCTGGTGCCTGAAATGCTACCAGAGGTCCGGCTCAAGGACTAGCTTATCATAGATCTTGGAGAAGAAGTGGAAGGTGAACAGGACTTCTCGCTAGTTTAAAGATAAAAGAGAAATCTACAGGGACACTGTTGACTGAGACAAATTGGCAAATGTTAGGATTTCCATTTGCTATTGGCCCTAGGTTGTCCACCCTATATTTCTCTGCTGTAGTTCCAGGACTTCAACTTGTATTCCGAAAATATTAATACAGTTTTGCATGTTACAATACCTTTTCCCTTATGAGGTTATGTGAGCTACCTGAGATGTTTCTGCAACATGCCCATTGGTTTGGACTCTAATGGACCTGAGTCATAGTGCCACCCCTTATTGTGTTTCTGGGACTTTTTCATCATTATTTCACTTTAACTTGACTTTTTATATATTTAGCTAGTTAGTTTGACACCATTTCTCATGGACTGTCATTCGGGATTCAAGCACTTGATTATTTTTTTGGGCACTATTGTAGTCAGACAGAATCTAAGATGTAAATATTGTGCATATGACCGTTTCTCTCCACCATATAAGGAGGGAGCTATCTGAGATCTGCATCTTTGTGCTATACTATCACAGATGGATCCAAGTACAACCAAAGGATGGCGTATCTTTCAATAGGGGGATGTGCAATACCTCAGAATGGTTTGTAATGTTATTTTAATGTTTTTTTCTATGTTGTATATTGTCACACCAGCAGATGGTATATTAGTGGCACTGTGAATAGAACTAACCACTCCATTCCTTCCCCACCTCCTTAATAGGAGCTGGTAGTCCAACGTCCTGTCAGGAGGGAGATTTAGGTAGGCTATTGAGAAGACAGCGAGCATTTCTATCAGCTTCTGCTCCAAAGGGACTTAGAACCTGAAAACTGTGAGGTACACTGCTGGGTACACTGATGGGTAAGTCCAAGGGACGCAGCTACCATCAAAGCTGCAGCAATCAGCAGAGTAATCATCTACCACAGCTTTACAGACACTGCTGCAAGGTGATGGAGAACTAGTTAAGACACCTATTACTGCAGTTTAGGAAAGGCAAATCTGAAAGCTTGCATTACAGAGTGGATACCTACTGCCATAGGTACCAGCTTTATAGCTGTAGTGAAGCGGAATCAGGAGAGACAGACTTGCCAACTAGCAAATTTCTGAGTGCCATGAGTGGCCATCTAACCAGGCACAATTCCTCACCATCTGGTGACAGATATTGAACCTTGTACTTAATATCGCAGGATGTACTGCAAGTTATTCTTTGTACTCATTAAAGAAAGCCGTTTGATGTTCTCTTACTTCTTCCTGATCCTTTTACACCTTTTCACTGCACCAGAACCTAAGGAGCGACTGCCTGAGGGAATACACTGTGACACAACATCTCATCAGGGCCACTACTGCCAGCTCCTCAGGGACTTGCTTCACATCTGCTACATTATCTGTGGTGTAACATAGGGCTGCAGGTAACATCAACTGTACTCAAAGAATTATCATTGTTTTATTGTGGTGATACACAGGACTGGCGGTAACATCTATTACATTATCTGTACTCAGAGAGTTATAACTGTGTTATCTGTGGGGTTATATGCTCTGATGCGGCAGATAACGCTGCTATTGTTCTTACTATCACCCCTACATATCCCAAGATTTCCTGCCTTGTCCATGATTTCCCACATCCATACTGTACTCCTGCTTCTCCCCTCCACAAAAGGGAGAATTTCCAATACCACTGTCTATGTGTATAAACATTGGCTGACATTTGTGCCTGTTAAGGCATAATGTTTGGATGCTTTTTCCGAATTAGCCATTGGTTCTTCCAATAACAGTGTCTTTTTTTAAACACCATTTGCCCCAAATAAGTTACACTTTTTGGAACTTTTTTTTTAATTTTAACCCCTCGCAACCTCTATGTTCAGTAGAAGTCTATTTTTCACACAGCAGACACATAGGCTAACATCTACAATTGGCAATAACATCACTTGCTGAAAGTTAAACCCTCAGATACCATTATCGATTGTTACAAGTGCATATAAGGCAGCTTTCTCCAGGAGAGCAGAGCAATAAAACAATAAAAGAGGCCGTATATGATCATGTGTCAGCTCCATCTTGGCTGTGGTCTGTGATGGTTGTAAAGAAGTTGGTAGGCTTTCCCGTTTTTTTCTTTTCTCCGTGTTTACTTTCTTCCGTGGTATGTTAGGGGAGAATCTCAAACCTAAAAAGTAGACAGAATGGAGAAAAGCCAGGAAGAATCACTGTATATGTCCACTGGGTAAAGGAGCTGAGCATTCAGGCAGCCATTCATCTTACCTGCAAGGCCACAACCCACTTTTTTGTCTTTCACTCCCTGCCTTCCCAGAGCCATAATTTGTTTTATTTACCTATTAAAATAGCAGTACGAGGGTTTGCTTTTTGTGGGACAAGTTGCACTTGTATTGTAATTGCACCTGTAAATAGTGTCACTGTACACAATGTCATTGTATAATACTGTTCAGGAGGCCCTGACAATAAAATCTTTTAGTCCTCATCCAGGGTGGGCCCCATAGTAGCCGCTTCCCTTTCTTCCACTATAGCTATGTTGAGTGTTATGTCTTCACACAGCCCCACAGAAAGAAGAGGTGAAGTTGTCTGTGTAGTTGCAAGGGGGTTAAAGATAAGGCTGTAAATAGAAGACACTTTTAGTATTGGCAAGGCAGAAGTTTCATCTTCATAGCAGCTTCCATGAGAGCATTTTTTTAACATAAAAGTGTATACATGAGTACGTCTCTCGGAACATCTTCAGCAAGATGCTGATGCAGTATCTTAAAACACACTACTAGACACTGTAATTGTGTTTCATGAAAATGTGATTTTGCATGAATTTTCACAAAGTTGCATATAGAGGGGGAGGTTCTATAAAACCTCCCAGGGCTGACTCCACCCTTCTCTCTATAAGAGGAAGGAAGCCAGTACAGTACAGTGTGTGTTGTCTCAAAGAGAAGTGATGGAGATGTGGATATCATTCTTGATCAGCTAAGATGGCCCCCATATCCTCCAGCTCTCAGACAATGCCTTTTTCACTTAAGTTGGGACTAAAAGCACAGAGGCTTCACCTTTCTCAAGAGGACCCTGCTCCCTAATGTGTCATATACAGGGAGTGCAGAATTATTAGGCAAGTTGTATTTTTGAGGATTAATTTTATTATTGAACAACAACCATGTTCTCAATGAACCCAAAAAACTCATTAATATCAAAGCTGAATATTTTTGGAAGTAGTTTTTAGTTTGTTTTGAGTTTTAGCTATTTTAGGGGGATATCTGTGTGTGCAGGTGACTATTACTGTGCATAATTATTAGGCAATATAACAAAAAACAAATATATACCCATTTCAATTATTTATTTTTACCAGTGAAACCAATATAACATCTCAACATTCACAAATATACATTTCTGACATTCAAAAACAAAACAAAAACAAATCAGTGACCAATATAGCCACCTTTCTTTGCAAGGACACTCAAAAGCCTGCCATCCATGGATTCTGTCAGTGTTTTGATCTGTTCACCATCAACATTGCGTGCAGCAGCAACCACAGCCTCCCAGACACTGTTCAGAGAGGTGTACTGTTTTCCCTCCTTGTAAATCTTACATTTGATGATGGACCACAGGTTCTCAATGGGGTTCAGATCAGGTGAACAAGGAGGCCATGTCATTAGATTTTCTTCTTTTATACCCTTTCTTGCCAGCCACGCTGTGGAGTACTTGGACGCGTGTGATGGAGCATTGTCCTGCATGAAAATCATGTTTTTCTTGAAGGATGCAGACTTCTTCCTGTACCACTGCTTGAAGAAGGTGTCTTCCAGAAACTGGTAGTAGGACTGGGAGTTGAGCTTGACTCCATCCTCAACCCGAAAAGGCCCCACAAGCTCATCTTTGATGATACCAGCCCAAACTAGTACTCCACCTCCACCTTGCTGGCATCTGAGTCGGACTGGAGCTCTCTGCCCTTTACCAATCCAGCCACGGGCCCATCCATCTGGCCCATCAAGACTCACTCTCATTTCATCAGTCCATAAAACCTTAGAAAAATCAGTCTTGAGATATTTCTTGGCCCAGTCTTGACGTTTCAGCTTGTGTGTCTTGTTCAGTGGTGGTCGTCTTTCAGCCTTTCTTACCTTGGCCATGTCTCTGAATATTGCACACCTTGTGCTTTTGGGCACTCCAGTGATGTTGCAGCTCTGAAATATGGCCAAACTGGTGGCAAGTGGCATCTTGGCAGCTGCACGCTTGACTTTTCTCAGTTCATGGGCAGTTATTTTGCGCCTTGGTTTTTCCACACGCTTCTTGCGACCCTGTTGACTATTTTGAATGAAACGCTTGATTGTTCAATGATTACGCTTCAGAAGCTTTGCAATTTTAAGAGTGCTGCATCCCTCTGCAAGATATCTCACTATTTTTGACTTTTCTGAGCCTGTCAAGTCCTTCTTTTGACCCATTTTGCCAAAGGAAAGGAAGTTGCCTAATAATTATGCACACCTGATATAGGGTGTTGATGTCATTAGACCACACCCCTTCTCATTACAGAGATGCACATCACCTAATATGCTTAATTGGTAGTAGGCTTTCGAGCCTATACAGCTTGGAGTAAGACAACATGCATAAAGAGGATGATGTGGTCAAAATACTCATTTGCCTAATAATTCTGCACGCAGTGTATAACGTATGCTGTACTGCTGTTAGTGTGAAGCCATTACAAGATGGTGCTGGCACCTAGATACCAAAGCGAGTAAAACAATGCACAATGCGCAGGTGCCAAGTGTTATCTGTTTTCTTATTTTTGAATTCTAGCCAAAGGAACAATGCCACGAGCCTCAGGGGGATGCCCCACTCTGATGTACATATAAACTGATTAACTTCCTTGAATAAACGAGAACTGGTTTAACCCTACCTGGTGTCAGTGTTGTTTCTTCCATGCATATAAAATCCTAGGATTAAGCTACTAATTTGGAGCAGTAGAGCAAATGCATTTGGCTCTGATTGAGAGCAGCTATAACCGTTTGGCGCCTAACGTGGGGCTCAGGAGAAGATAACATCGGAAGCCGAAGGTCTGGGTTCCCAGAGCACAGTGGATGACAATTGAGGACGGGGACTGCAGCCCCAGAGACAAGGTAAGAAAACTGGTTATCTTGCCTAACTATCGTTGTATCCCGCCGTGCTGTGGTGATATTTTCTGCTGGTTGATGTTACACTGTAAATATCAGCTTCGGCTAATGTTGAAATCTTGATTCTCTAGAACCTTAGACTGAGAAGGAAGATTTGCTCTACTGTGGGTACTTCTGTGTTTTTGTGTCAGTCACCTTCACGGTTAACACTTAAGCAGAGCAAGAGAAATCCCCTGGCAGGGGGGAGCTCAAGGACAGGGGCTACAATAAAGTTCTGCCTATGGTGACAGATGGATTAGCCCTGGGGCAACTACAATATTGGATTACTCGCGGGGAGCTCCACGGGGGGGGGGGGGGGCTACAATAAATTTCTGCCTGCGGTGCCAGATGGATTAGTCCCGGGAAGCTCCGGGAAGGGGGGGAGCTACACCTGCGGTGGCAGATGGATTAGTCCCGGCTGGCAGACCAGATGTGGGAGCCAGGGTAATATTCTGCCAGGGTTGAACTTGTTGGTGAAAAGAGGGAGGTGTCAGTTGTTTTTGACTTGTTTGTGATTGAGTGGTTAAGCCCATGGGACATAGGAAAAAAAGGGGGAGCGTAGCAGCACATCAAAAAACAGTGTTACTGTGGTGGTGCCCGCAGTGTTGGGTGCCAGTCCAAAGCACCCCCAGCAACAGCAAATTTCAAAAGAGGCCGTGGCACTCACAAGTCGTCATTATTCCAAAATTTAATCACCAAAAAAAAGCAACGTTTCGACCAGTGTGGTATTTTTCAAGTTTAAAACGTCACTTTTTTTGGTGATTAAATTTTGGAATAATGAAGACTTGTGAGTGCCGCGGTTTCTTTTGAAATAAGCTCATGGGACAGTCACCGTCCCTGCCTCAGGGCGAGTATACTGCCCCTCAGTTGGTAGCCCGAGAAGAAGGAAGTAAGCATGTGAATCATAATAGAAAGTTAATGAAGGTAGTTGGTGGTAATGAAAATGGATAGCTAAACTTTAAAATGTGGAAGAAAGTGTTGATACAGTGTCGTGGAAAATTGAGTGATGAAGGTTTACTCGGTGCAGCACAAGCGTGGCACCAAATAGCAAGTCATCTGGCTGCCAATGGGGGGGCAGAGAGATGGTATAAAGGTCTGCAAGCGTATGTTTATACATCAGAAAGTGGAAAGCCACCGCCCTATAATGCCGCCGGAGAAGCAATGTCTGATGATCTGCACACTGTGAGGCTCCGCCCACTGAATGGTGTTTCAGCAGGAGAACCAGAGGAATGGACATGCGCACATTGTGGGCACCAGAATCCAGATTCCCGCGATACGTGTCTTGCTTGTGGTGCCCCCTGTCCCCACCCTTCCAGAAGTGGGATGGCCTATGTGATGATGCAGCTTCGATCCGTAGAGACCCACTCCCCAGTACAAATGGTCCTCTCCCCTGCACAGCCCCCATCGCAGGGTGGAAAACAGACCACTACTCGTTGCTCTGATCCTCCTCTGATAACATTCGAGGAGACGGCACAGCCCTGTGAAGATTCAATCAGACAGACTGCAGGGAAAATGCTGAAGCCAATAACCCCCTATATACTGTGTTGAATCCAGATGGCACCTATCACATGCCAGGGAAGCTGGTCATCCAACCGACGGCACCCCTGAATGTGCCCATAATGATGGGAGTTGAAACACGAGGACAGAGGAAAGAACAGAGTGAGGATGAGACCAAACCTCCTCAAGACTCTGAGGAGAGCCCCCCTCCCACCATGCAGCTGCCAGGCGCAGAAGGGGGAGGACGAGCTGAGGAAACACGAAGTGCAGAAGGGGAGCGGGGATGGGGAGAGAGAGAGAGACAGGATGGTGGCCAGATTAGCCAGACAGGTAGATCTCCTGGCCAGACAAGTCCAGACTCCCAAACCTCCCCCGAGATAAATCGAGAGGGGAGATATGTGACTTTTAACCCCACATAGGAAGAATACCAGAAAACCTACCAATCTGGAGTGCGGTTCTGTGAATTATTAGAAGAATGGGCTAGGACCAGGCTGGCAGATCAGGCAATTCAAATTCAGGACATGAAACAAGATGACGGAGACTCAGTGGAGAAATTAGCAAATCGAATGGAACAAATGTTTAAAGATCTGGGTTTTACAAAAAAAACAACAGTACAAACCAGGATGCTGTCTAGTACCTTTGCTGATGTACCTAAACCTCACATCCAAAAGCCACTAAAAACTGCTCGCCCAGAGTACCGTTCTGTCCCTATTGAGATGTTAACTTTGGTGGCTAAAGACATAGAGGCAGCTGCCAGAACTAACATAATGCTTGTGACAGCGGAAAACTCCTCCTGCTAGCAGACTGCTTGTATCTGCTATGGGTGTGGCCAGCTCGGGCACTTCAAAAGGGAGTGCCCGTATCGCTCCCTGCAGCAAGGGAGAGGGGGCTCACCCCATATGTTCCCATAGGCTCCCCTCCCACCATGTCCACTTAATCTCTTGGGAGCAGATCTGCTAGAGAAAATGCAAGCTACTATACAATTCCCACTCGATGGTACTGTTACCCTTTCTACTCCCCTTCAGCCAGAGGAAACAATAATACAGGCCGCTCTTATGTCCCTGGAAGACTGCCGACCGAAGGACCACTTCCAGCTGCTGTATTATCTGTCATACCTGAGACATTGTGAGCAAAAGGACCACAGAATGTGGGCAGACTTCGGGTGCAACCTGTCATGGTACACCTTAGGCCAGGAGCAGTACTCCCACGGAAACCACAATATCCTTTGTCTATAGCACAGATGGATGCTGTCACTCAGCAAGTACGGGCCTTCCTATAGGTTAGTGCCATAATTCCCATCACATCCCCCTGTAACACGCCGCTTTTCTCGGTGAGGAAGAAGGGTAAAAAAGGACAGCCTGATACCTATAGGATGGTGCCTGATGTTCGGGCTGTGAATGAAGCCACTATCTTGGAAACTCCAATTGTACCAAACCCCCTAACCCTACTTTCTGCCTTACCAACACCTTTTTGCCTTCACTCATGCAGGATCGCAGTATACCTGGACGGTCATGCCGCAAGAAGCTCAAAATAGCCCATCCTAATTCAGCAAAGACATGTCATCTATCTTGGATGAATGGAAACAAATTCATGATGATGTTGTGCTGCTCCAGTATGTGGATGATCTCTTAGTATGTGCCCAGGACACTCATATGTGTTCAGATACCTTGCTCTCTTTGCTTCTTTTCTTGTCAGATCAGGGGTGCAAGGTTTCTAAAAACAAATCCAGTGGTGGCAATCAAAGGTAGTGTTCCACGAACATTGCCTTAGCCCTGGTGCTAAACACCTTACTGAGGAGAGGAAAAGATCTATCTTACAGATCCAAAAACCTACTATCTCAAAACAATTACAGGCCTTCCTAGGCCTCATCTCGTACTGCCGCCCTTGGATCCTGGATGCTTCCATCCTCATGTAGTCCCTATATGACTGTATACCGCACACTCTATTCTATCTGACAGAGAATGCTAAGCTCTGTTTTACACAGTTGAAGGTAGCGGCCTCTTCCTCTCCTGCCTTAGGACTACCTAAGTATTATTATTATTATTATTATTATTATTATTATTATTAAAGCGCCATTCATTCCATAGCGCTGTACATATGAGAAGAGGTATACATACATAATACAGACAATTGCACTAATCATAAACAAGACAAGTTACAAACTGGTACAGAAGGAGAGAGGGCCCTGCCCGTGAGGGCTTACAATCTACATCGTATGGGAGAAGGACACAGTAGGTGCGGGTGAAGTTGGTCATGGCAGTATAGAGGCAGCAGGGTCACTGGATGTAGGCTTGTCTGAAGAGGTGGGTTTTCAGGTTTATTTTGAAGGATTCCACTCTAGGTGAGAGTCTGATATGTTGGGGTAGCGAGTTCCAGAGTATGGGGGATGCACGGGAGAAATATTGGAGTCTATTGTGAGAAGAGGCGATAAAAGGAGAGGAGAGAAGGAGGTATTGTAAAAATCGTAGAGTGTGTGTGGGGATGTATCAGGAAAGTAGCTCCGAGATGTAGGGAGGGGACAGGTTATGGACGGCCTTGTATGTATTTGCTAGTACTTTGAAGTGAATTCGCTGGGCAATGGGGAGCCAGTGAAGGGATTGGCAGAGGGGACAGGCAGAGGAGTAATAGGGTGAGAGGTGGGTTAGTCGGGCAGCAGAGTTGAGGATAGATTGGAGGGGTGCGAGAGTGCTAGATGGAAGGCCACAGAGGAGAGTGTTGCAGTAGTCTATAAAGTTCCTTGATTATCTGATTTATGCTAAGAACTCTGTCCTCAGAGGAGACATACTACCACATTGTTTTATTTTTATAAATTGTTAATTGGTTAGCTAGGTTGCAAATAACCGTTTCTTCCCTTTAGGATTAGCTAGCCGGGGTCTCTTCGCCCCGATTCAATACGTAGAGTGGTGGCAGCAAATTAATCTGATTTCCAGCGTGAAATCGATAATTTTATTTTTCCGATTGTATCATGTATAGGCACACCAACCAATCTTAAACGTCTACTGTGCTCACAGTGGATTCGCCTCCAGAAGTCTCTAGTGGACGAGACTTGTATGGCAACTGTGGCATAGTACGACGGGATTACCTATAACCTACCTTTTAGACTGTATGTCATGGAACGTCATGGACATCCCACTGGTGTCCTTACTCAAAGCCACGGGGGCAGGAACAGGCCTCTGGGCTACTACTCAGCCCGGTTAGATCCAGTTGCTCGAGGGACCCCTACTTGTATATGAGCATTTCACACCTGTCATCTTCTTCTGGACAGAACTTCTGATATTGTCCTGGGTCACCCTCTGTAGATTTTGGCCCCCCATGACATTTCTGCAATCCTCAAGCAAACTCAGCCAAAACATCTCTCAGCTGCTAGACACCTTTGCATGCAGTGTTCACTTCTCCTCCGGGACACTGTTACTATCTCTAGGTGTCATGTCCTCAACCCTGCTTCCCTCCTTCCTTTTCCTCAAGGAGGGATTGCTGAGGAGGGGGATGATTGTTCTGATGGTGGTTTTTACTCTGGAGGTTGCCATGATTGCCTAGTATTGATTGAAAAAAAGACAGAGCCTCTCCCGAATGTGACTGAAACAATGTTGGACAAACCTGATCTCAATCTGTTTGTAGATGGCTCTCGATATGCATATGATCAAGGCAGATATCATACTGGATATGCAGTCACCTCCTCATGTGATGTGCTTCAAGCCCACCCTCTTTCTCCTGACAAGTCTGACCAAGAGGCTGAACTGCATATGGATGAAAGGAAGACTGCCAATATATACACAGACTCTAGATATGCCTTCGGAGTAGCTCTTGACTTTGGCCTATCTGGAAGAGCCGCAATTTCATCACAGCAAATGGAACTCCTGTAAAACATGCTGGAGCTGTGCAAACATTAATGGAGGCCCTGACACTCCCCAAGCAGGTAGCTATACTCAAAGTCAAGGCACATTCAAAAGCAGATACTCCGGAGACCCAAGGAAATGCCAGAGCCGACAGACCAGCAAAGGAGGCTGCAATGAGGTAAAGGGAGGAGGTGAACATGACGATAGCCCAGACACGATCTAAGGTCGCAAGGAACGAGGCAGGTAAACCACATGGACTCCTTCTCACCAAGGAAACACTGGAATATATACAGGAAGCAGCATAAGAAGAGGAGAAAGACGTGTGGTTCGAAAAAGGAGGAGGTCCTGATAAAGACAGGATTTGGAGGAAAGAGCATCTCCTCTGTTTGCCTCAAAACCTCTACCCTTCGGTAGTCTCCTGGGCTTATGGGCCTACACACTTACGGAAAACTGCGATGAACAACCTAATCTCTTCTATATGGCTTGCCCCGGCCATCTCTACATTCACCGTCCGGCATGGTAATAGCTGCATGGTCTGTGCAACCCAGGAAAAATGGAAAAAGTCCCTGCCAAGTGCCTACCAAAACCTCTTTACCCGTTTCAAAGGATCAAGATTGACCACATACAGATGCCCCCTACACAGGGATTTCAGTATGCTCTGGTGGTCATAGACATGTTCTCTGGATGGCCTGAAGCCTACACCTTGAAGAATCAGACAGTGTAGATTTGGGGTACCTGAAGTGATAGAGAGTGATCAAGGTACTGCCTTCACAACAGACGTGGCCCAGGAGATAGGGACTAGGGACTCATCTTGCTTTCCATACCTCATATAGACCACAAAGCAGCGGCAGAGTGGACAGAATGAACGGCACATTAAAACTGAAAATGTTGAAGATGGCACAAGAGACTGGAAGACCATGGCCAAAGACTCTTCCTATTGCCCTATTCAGTGTCAGACATACCCCTAGGGGGAAAGAGAAGCTGTCCCCTTTTGGGATTTTGTTTGGTAGTGTCCCCAAGTTAGGACAGTATTTTCCCCAAGAACTTGCTCTGCAATATTATTGTTTGCTTGCCTATGTATCTGCTCTATGTAAACATCTGACTGACCTACATTTCCAAGTATTTTCTTCACTTCCAGAACCCAGCCAGATTCTTGGAAACCATATCCTTTAACCAGGAGATTGGGTTCTAGTGAAGAGTCATGTCAGAAAGACTTTAGAGTCCAGATTGGATGGCCTATTCCAGGTCCTGCTAACCACTACCACGTCAGTGAAACTCGAGGGGATCCTTTTTGTTCTTCCTGTTCGGAGCGGGTGTGGGTCTTGTGGGAGAACATATAGCCCAATGCTCATACTGGGCCTCAGACACCTCAAGTGGTACATGGGTCTTCTGGGTAAATATTACAGAACCAATACAGGTATTTGAATTTGACTTCTGTGATGTTGCTGATTGCAGATGTCATAACAATTGGATGTTTAATTTTGCTTCATTTCAGTACTATGTATGTGTTACCAAGATCAATAATTAGTATTGTGCATCCTGGCCAGATGTACTCACCAATACAGGAGTCGACTGGGAATACAGACCAGTTGACGAGATGCAAAGGAAAGATAAAAGGGGAAAAACTCTTCTAACCAGCATGCATTTAAGTAGCAAGAATATGGGAAAAACTCAGCTCAAAACGTATCCCCCCAACAGTGAGGGTCCCCTGGGTTGTCATTCCCTTAATATTGAGAAATAGAATACCCCCAACCAACTGACTTAGGAATGTATGTCTTGAGAAAGTATCCATCTGATAAATATGGGCCATGGGGACAGTTCTACTTTAAGGACATCACAAACAAGCCTGTCCCACATCCTACTCCCAGCTCACTCCCCGCACATCAACTCAACCCCTTGTTACTGAGGAAAGTATCTAGACTCCTTTTCACAGTAGAGGAGACACTGGCAGTGGAAACAGGATTCTCTGACTGCAACTTTTGGTTGGAATGGATGAAATACACAGCAACTTAGGTAAACAGATCTGGGTGTATCACCTGTTCCATAGCTAGACCACACTTAGGAACTGTGCCCCTCCACCTAAATCCTAGTCACTATTCATGTTTTACAAGCATGTATATGAATCAGACTTTCAATAAGACTGAATGTAAGGTTTGGGAAGGGAAATACCCAATCCTAAAAGAGGCACCTGAGCCTTGGGGAGGGATAACCATATACAAAGGGAATTACACCTGTTTTGAAATAGAAGCCATAGAAGGGAAGAACATGGGTAAGTTCCCAGAAGGATATTGTGGAACCGTGGTGAATACCACCGGGGAGCACTGGGAGATGTGATATGGTTGTGTGCAGATATAAAATTGAGGACAAAGTTGGAAATTTTCTGGCATGGACAATGTGTCTTAGCCCTAGTGTTGATGCCTTTCCATATATTCCCTTGACTGGGAAAAAACTATAGAAAAATTCAGAAATCCTGAGTTAGAATATGATTAAGCCCAAGGGGAGGCAGCAGTAAGGAGGAAGTGGGATACCAACCTAGGAGGCAGCCTCCATTCCCATGTATACATAGATGCCACAGGAGTGCCCAGGGGGTCCCAGATGAATTCAAAGCAAGAGGTCAAGTGGCAGCAGGGTTTGAATATCTAATCCCTATAGTTACTATAAACAAAAATGTGGATTGGATCAACTACATCTATTATAATCAACAGATATTTGTGAACTATACCAGGGACGCATTAAAGGGTATAGTAGAACAGCTGGGGCAAACTAGTGTTATGGCATTCCAAAATAGAAAGGCCCTGGACATGTTATTAGCAGAAAAAGGGTGTGTGTGCAAAATGATTGGTAAGACCTGCTGCACAGTAATTCCCAATAATTTAGGACTAGGGATGAGCGAACCCGAACTGTATAGTTCGGGTTCGTACCGAATTTTGGGGTGTCCGTGACACGGACCCGAACCCGAACATTTTCGTAAAAGTCCGGGTTCGGGTTCGGTGTTCGGCGCTTTCTTGGCGCTTTTTGAAAGGCTGCAAAGCAGCCAATCAACAAGCGTCATACTACTTGGCCCAAGAGGCCATCACAGCCATGCCTACTATTGGCATGGCTGTGATTGGCCAGTGCAGCATGTGACCCAGCCTCTATTTAAGCTGGAGTCACGTAGCGCCGCACGTCACTCTGCTATGATCAGTATAGGGAGAGGTTGCAGCTGCGACGTTAGGGCGAGATTAGGCAGATTAACTCCTCCAAAAGACTTCATTCTGTGATCGATCTGCAGCTGTGGATCATTGAAGTGCTATTATTGACTTGCTCACTTTTTTGAGGCTGCCCAGAGCGTTTTTAGATCACTTTTTTTCTGGGGTGATCGGCGGCCATTTTGTGACTTGTGGTGCGCCAGCACGAGCTATCACCAAGTGTATTTAACCATCGATAGTGTGGTTATTTTGTGCTATATCCTACATCAGCTGCAGGCTGAGCCTGTGTCACCGAAGTGCATTTAACCATCAACAGTCTGGTTATTTTTTGGCCATATACTACATTAGCTGCAGGCTGAGCCTGTGTCACCCAAGTGCATTTAACCATCAACAGTCTGATTATTTTTTGGCCATATACTACATCAGCTGCAGGGTGAGCCTGTGTCACCCAAGTGTATTTAACCATCGATAGTGTGGTTATTTTGTGCTATATCCTACATCAGCTGCAGGCTGAGCCTGTGTCACCCAAGTGCATTTAACCATCAACAGTCTGATTATTTTTTGGCCATATACTACATCTGGTGCAGGCTGAGCCTGTGTCACCCAAGTGCATTTAACCATCAACAGTCTGATTATTTTTTGGCCATATACTACATCTGGTGCAGGCTGAGCCTGTGTCACCCAAGTGCATTTAACCATCAACAGTGTGGTTATTTTTTGGCCATATATTACATCAGGGGCAAGTTGAGCCTGTCACCCAGCGCCTAAAAAATAGACCTGACATTTCTATTCAACCAAATCTGTACTGTTTTAGCTGGTCAAGTTATTTTTATTGACCGTAAAAGCACACTTTTTGTTCTGGGTTGAAAAAGCATTCCCAAATTTGCCATTCTCAAAATAACTAGTTTCTGGTATTTGAGGCCTACTTGAAATCTATCCCAAAAAGAAAATCTTACATTGAAGGTATTGATAGTGTTATTCAGAAAAACCTAAGACACACACTAGCGTGCTGATAGAAGTGTGATTCTGTGATTAAACCTATATCTGTCACACAGCGCAAAAAAAAACTGGTCTCACATCTCTATTCAACCAAATCTGCACTGTTTTAGCTGGTCAAGTTATTTGTAGTGACCGTAAAAGCAGACTTTTTGTTCTGGGTTGAAAAAGCATTCCCAAATTTGCCATTCTCAAAATAACTAGTTTCTGGTATTTGAGGCCTACTTGAAATCTATCCCAAAAAGAAAATCTTACATTGAAGGTATTGATAGTGTCATTCAGAAAAACCTAAGACACACGCTAGCGTGCTGATAGAAGTGTGATTCTGTGATTAAACCTATACCTGTCACACAGCGCAAAAAAAACAGGTCTCACATCTCTATTCAACCAAATCTGCACTGTTTTAGCTGTTCAAAATATTTGTAGTGACCGTAAAAGCAGACTTTTTGTTCTGGGTTGAAAAAGCATTCCCAAATTTGCCATTCTCAAAATAACTAGTTTCTGGTATTTGAGGCCTACTTGAAATCTATCCCAAAAAGAAAATCTTACATTGAAGGTATTGATAGTGTCATTTAGAAAAACCTAAGACACACGCTAGCGTGCTGATAGAAGTGTGATTCTGTGATTAAACCTATACCTGTCACACAGCGCAAAAAAAAAACAGGTCTCACATCTCTATTCAACCAAATCTGCACTGTTTTAGCTGGTCAAGTTATTTGTAGTGACCGTAAAAGCAGACTTTTTGTTCTGGGTTGAAAAAGCATTCCCAAATTTGCCATTCTGAAAATAACTAGTTTCTGGTATTTGAGGCCTACTTGAAATCTATCCCAAAAAGAAAATCTTACATTGAAGGTATTGATAGTGTCATTCAGAAAAACCTAAGACACACGCTAGCGTGCTGATAGAAGTGTGATTCTGTGATTAAACCTATACCTGTCACACAGCGCAAAAAAAAACAGGTCTCACATCTCTATTCAACCAAATCTGCACTGTTTGAGCTGGTCAAGTTATTTGTAGTGACCGTAAAAGCAGACTTTTTGTTCTGGGTTGAAAAAGCATTCCCAAATTTGCCATTCTGAAAATAACTAGTTTCTGGTATTTGAGGCCTACTTGAAATCTATCCCAAAAAGAAAATCTTACATTGAAGGTATTAATAGTGTCATTCAGAAAAACCTAAGACACACGCTAGCGTGCTGATAGAAGTGTGATTCTGTGATTAAACCTATACCTGTCACACAGCGCAAAAAAAAACAGGTCTCACATCTCTATTCAACCAAATCTGCACTGTTTTAGCTGGTCAAGTTTTTTGTAGTGACCGTAAAAGCACACTTTTTTTTGTGGGTTGAAAAAGCATTCCCAAATTTGCCATTCTCAAAATTGTGGTGAACGGGAACAATGAGGAAAACATCTAATAAGGGACGCGGACGTGGACATGGTCGTGGTGATGTTAGTGGACCCTCTGGTGCTGGGAGAGGACGTGGCCGTTCTGCCACAGCCACACGTCCTAGTGAACCAACTACCTCAGGTCCCAGTAGCCAGCAGAATTTACAGCGATATTTGGTGGGGCCCAATGCCGTTCTAAGGATGGTAAGGCCTGAGCAGGTACAGGCATTACACTGCGTTCAGAATTATTAGGCAAATGAGTATTTTGACCACATCATCCTCTTTATGCATGTTGTCTTACTCCAAGCTGTATAGGCTCGAAAGCCTACTACCAATTAAGCATATTAGGTGATGTGCATCTCTGTAATGAGAAGGGGTGTGGTCTAATGACATCAACACCCTATATTAGGTGTGCATAATTATTAGGCAACTTCCTTTCCTTTGGCAAAATGGGTCAAAAGAAGGACTTGACAGGCTCAGAAAAGTCAAAAATAGTGAGATATCTTGCAGAGGGATGCAGCACTCTTAAAATTGCAAAGCTTCTGAAGCGTGATCATCGAACAATCAAGCGTTTCATTCAAAATAGTCAACAGGGTCGCAAGAAGCGTGTGGAAAAACCAAGGCGCAAAATAACTGCCCATGAACTGAGAAAAGTCAAGCGTGCAGCTGCCAAGATGCCACTTGCCACCAGTTTGGCCATATTTCAGAGCTGCAACATCACTGGAGTGCCCAAAAGCACAAGGTGTGCAATACTCAGAGACATGGCCAAGGTAAGAAAGGCTGAAAGACGACCACCACTGAACAAGACACACAAGCTGAAACGTCAAGACTGGGCCAAGAAATATCTCAAGACTGATTTTTCTAAGGTTTTATGGACTGATGAAATGAGAGTGAGTCTTGATGGGCCAGATGGATGGGCCCGTGGCTGGATTGGTAAAGGGCAGAGAGCTCCAGTCCGACTCAGACGCCAGCAAGGTGGAGGTGGAGTACTGGTTTGGGCTGGTATCATCAAAGATGAGCTTGTGGGGCCTTTTCGGGTTGAGGATGGAGTCAAGCTCAACTCCCAGTCCTACTGCCAGTTTCTGGAAGACACCTTCTTCAAGCAGTGGTACAGGAAGAAGTCTGCATCCTTCAAGAAAAACATGATTTTCATGCAGGACAATGCTCCATCACATGCGTCCAAGTACTCCACAGCGTGGCTGGCAAGAAAGGGTATAAAAGAAGAAAATCTAATGACATGGCCTCCTTGTTCACCTGATCTGAACCCCATTGAGAACCTGTGGTCCATCATCAAATGTGAGATTTACAAGGAGGGAAAACAGTACACCTCTCTGAACAGTGTCTGGGAGGCTGTGGTTGCTGCTGCACGCAATGTTGATGGTGAACAGATCAAAACACTGACAGAATCCATGGATGGCAGGCTTTTGAGTGTCCTTGCAAAGAAAGGTGGCTATATTGGTCACTGATTTGTTTTTGTTTTGTTTTTGAATGTCAGAAATGTATATTTGTGAATGTTGAGATGTTATATTGGTTTCACTGGTAAAAATAAATAATTGAAATGGGTATATATTTGTTTTTTGTTAAGTTGCCTAATAATTATGCACAGTAATAGTTACCTGCACACACAGATATCCCCCTAAAATAGCTAAAACTAAAAACAAACTAAAAACTACTTCCAAAAATATTCAGCTTTGATATTAATGAGTTTTTTGGGTTCATTGAGAACATGGTTGTTGTTCAATAATAAAATTAATCCTCAAAAATACAACTTGCCTAATAATTCTGCACTCCCTGTAGTCAATTGGGTGGCCGACAGTGGATCCAGCACGTTCACATTATCTCCCACCCAGTCTTCTGCAGAAAGCGCACAGATGGCGCATGAAAACCAAGCCCATCGGTCTGTCACATCACCCCCATGCATATCAGGGAAACTGTCTGAGCCTCAAGTTATGCAGCAGTCTCTTATGCTGTTTGAAGACTCTGCTGCCAGGGTTTCCCAAGGGCATCCACCTAGCCCTTCCCCAGGGGTGGAAGAGATAGAATGCACTAACGCACAACCACTTATTTTTCCTGATGATGAGGACATGGGAATACCACCTCAGCACGTCTCTGATGATGACGAAACACAGGTGCCAACTGCTGCGTCTTTCTGCAGTGTGCAGACTGAACAGGAGGTCAGGGATCAAGACTGGGTGGAAGACGATGCAGGGGACGATGAGGTCCTAGACCCCACATGGAATGAAGGTCGTGCCACTGACTTTCACAGTTCGGAGGAAGAGGCAGTGGTGAGACCGAGCCAACAGCGTAGCAAAAGAGGGAGCAGTGGGCAAAATCAGAACATCTGCCGCCAAGAGACTCCGCCTGCTACTGACCGCCGCCATCTGGGACCGAGCACCCCAAAGGCAGCTTCAAGGAGTTCCCTGGCATGGCACTTCTTCAAACAATGTGCTGACGACAAGACCCGAGTGGTTTGCACGCTGTGCCATCAGAGCCTGAAGCGAGGCATTAACGTTCTGAACCTTAGCACAACCTGCATGACCAGGCACCTGCATGCAAAGCATGAACTGCAGTGGAGTAAACACCTTAAAAACAAGGAAGTCACTCAGGCTCCCCCTGCTACCTCTTCTGCTGCTGCCGCCTCGGCCTCTTCTGCTGCTGCCTCCGCCTCGGCCTCTTCTGCTGCTGCTGCCTCCGCCTCGGCCTCTTCTGCTGCTGCTGCTGCCGCCGCCTCGGCCTCTTCCTCTGCCTCTGGAGGAACGTTGGCACCTGCCGCCCAGCAAACATGGGATGTACCACCAACACCACCACCTGCGTCACCAAGCATCTCAACCATGTCACACGGCAGCGTTCAGCTCTCCATCTCACAAACATTTGAGAGAAAGCGTAAATTCCCACCTAGCCACCCTCGATCCCTGGCCCTGAATGCCAGCATTTCTAAACTACTGGCCTATGAAATGCTGTCATTTAGGCTGGTGGACACACACAGCTTCAAACAGCTCATGTCACTTGCTGTCCCACAGTATGTTGTTCCCAGCCACCACTACTTCTCCAAGAGAGCCGTGCCTTCCCTGCACAAACAAGTGTCCGATAAAATCAAGTGTGCACTGCGCAACACCATCTGTGGCAAGGTCCACCTAACCACAGATACTTGGACCAGTAAGCACGGCCAGGGACGCTATATCTCCCTAACTGCACACTGGGTAAATGTAGTGGCGGCTGGGCCCCAGGCGGAGAGCTGTTTGGCGCACGTCCTTCCGCCGCCAAGGATCGCAGGGCAACATTCTTTGCCTCCTGTCTCCTCCTCCTCCTACACAGCTTCCTCCTCCTCTTCTTCCACCTGCTCATCCAGTCAGCCACACACCTTCACTACCAACTTCAGCACAGCACGGGGTAAACGTCAGCAGGCCATTCTGAAACTCATATGTTTGGGGGACAGGCCCCACACCGCACAGGAGTTGTGGCGGGGTATAGAACAACAGACCGACGAGTGGTTGCTGCCGGTGAGCCTCAAGCCCGGCCTGGTGGTGTGCGATAATGGGCGAAATCTCGTTGCAGCTCTTGGCCTACCTGGATTGACGCACATCCCTTGCCTGGCGCATGTGCTGAATTTGGTGGTGCAGAAGTTCATTCGCAACTACCCCGACATGTCAGAGCTGCTGCATAAAGTGCGGGCCGTCTGTTCGCGCTTCCGGCGTTCACACCCTGCCGCTGCTTGCCTGTCTGCGCTACAGCGTAACTTCGGCCTTCCCGCTCACCGCCTCATATGCGACGTACCCACCAGGTGGAACTCCACCTTGCATATGCTGGACAGACTGTGCGAACAGCAGCAGGCCATAGTGGAGTTTCAGCTGCAGCACGCACGGGTCAGTCGCACTGCGGATCAGACACACTTCACCACCAATGACTGGGCCTCCATGCGAGAACTGTGTGCCCTGTTGCGTTGTTTCGAGTACTCCACCAACATGGCCAGTGGCGATGACGCCGTTATCAGCGTTACAATACCACTTCTATGTCTCCTTGAGAAAACACTTAGGGCGATGATGGAAGAGGAGGTGGCCCAGGAGGAAGAGGAGGAAGAGGGGTCATTTTTTGCACTTTCAGGCCAGTCTTTTCGATGTGACTCAGAGGAAGGTTTTTTGCAACACCAGAGGCCAGGTACAAATGTGGCCAGACAGGGCCCACTACTGGAGGACGAGGAGGACGAGGATGAGGAGGAGGTGGAGGAGAATGAGGGTGAAGCATGTTCACAGCGGGGTGGCACCCAAAGCAGCTCGGGCCCATCACTGGTGCGTGGCTGGGGGGAAACTCAGGACGATGACGATACGCCTCCCACAGAGGACAGCTTGTCCTTACCTCTGGACAGCCTGGCACACATGAGCGACTACATGCTGCAGTGCCTGCGCAACGACAGCAGAGTTGCCCACATTTTAACGTGTGCGGACTACTGGGTTGCCACCCTGCTGGATCCCCGGTACAAAGACAATGTGCCCACCTTACTTCCTACACTGGAGCGTGATAGGAAGATGCGCGAGTACAAGCGCACGTTGGTAGACGCGCTACTGAGAGCATTCCCAAATGTCACAGGGGAACCAGTGGAATCCCAAGGCGAAGGCAGAGGAGGAGCAAGAGGTCGCCAACGCAGTTGTGTCACGCCCAGCTCCTCTGAGGGCAGGGTTAGCATGGCAGAGATGTGGAAAAGTTTTGTCAACACGCCACAGCTAAGTGCACCACCACCTGATACGGAACGTGTTAGCAGGAGGCAACATTTCACTAACATGGTGGAACAGTACCTGTTCACACCCCTCCACGTACTGACTGATGGTTCGGCCCCATTTAACTTCTGGGTCTCCAAATTGTCCACGTGGCCAGAGCTAGCCTTTTATGCCTTGGAGGTGCTGGCCTGCCCGGCGGCCAGCGTTTTGTCTGAACGTGTATTCAGCACAGCAGGGGGCGTCATTACAGACGCAGCCGCCTGTCTACAGTCAATGTGGACAAGCTGACGTTCATAAAAATGAACCAGGCATGGATCCCACAGGACCTGTCCATCCCTTGTGCAGATTAGATATTAACTACCTCCCCTTAACAATATATTATTCTACTCCAGGGCACTTCCTCATTCAATACTATTTTTAATTTCATTTTACCATTATATTGCGGGGCAACCCAAAGTTGAATGAACCTCTCCTCTGTCTGGGTGCCGGGGCCTAAATGTGTGACAGTGGCCTGTTCCAGTGGTGGGTGACGTGAAGCCTGATTCTCTGCTATGACATGAATACAGATTCTGCGCTGACATAAGGCCAGATTCTCTGTTACGGGACCGCTCTCCTCTGTCTGGGTGCCGGGGCCTAAATGTGTGACAGTGGCCTGTTCCAGTGGTGGGTGACGTGAAGCCTGATTCTCTGCTATGACATGAATACAGATTCTGCGCTGACATAAGGCCAGATTCTCTGTTACGGGACCACTCTCCTCTGCCTGGGTGCCTGGGCCTAAATGTGTGACAGTGGCCTGTTCCAGTGGTGGGTGACGTGAAGCCTGATTCTCTGCTATGACATGAAGACAGATTCTGCGCTGACATAAGGCCAGATTCTCTGTTACGGTACCGCTCTCCTCTGTCTGGGTGCCGCAGCCTAAATGTGTGACAGTGGCCTGTTCCAGTGGTGGGTGACGTGAAGCCTGATTCTCTGCTATGACATGAAGACAGATTCTGCGCTGACATAAGGCCAGATTCTCTGTTACGGGACCTCTCTCCTCTGCCTGGGTGCCTGGGCCTAAATGTGTGACAGTGGCCTGTTCCAGTGGTGGGTGACGTGAAGCCTGATTCTCTGCTATGACATGAAGACAGATTCTGCGCTGACATGAAGCCAGATTCTCTGCTATGGCATGAAGAGACTGATTCTCTGCTGACATGAAGCCAGATTCTTTGCTATGGCATGAAGAGACTGATTCTCTGCTGACGTGAAGCCAGATTCTCTGCTATGGGACCTCTGTCCAATTGATATTGGTTCATTTTTATTTTTTTTATTTTAATTTTAATTTATTTCCCTATCCACATTTGTTTGCAGGGGATTTACCTACATGTTGCTGCCTTTTGCAGCCCTCTAGCTCTTTTCTGGGCTGTTTTACAGCCTTTTTAGTGCCCAAAAGTTCGGGTCCCCATTGACTTCAATGGGGTTCGGGTTCGGGACGAAGTTCGGATCGGGTTCGGATCCCGAACCCGAACATTTCCGGGAAGTTCGGCCGAACTTCTCGAACCCGAACATCCAGGTGTTCGCTCAACTCTACTTAGGACCAAATGGCCAGATTATGAATGCTCTGAAGGGGCTTACTTCCCTCTCAGAAAAATTTAAGATACATTCTGGGATAGACAATTCATGGGAGAATTGGTTTGAAAGCTGGATTAGAAATTGGAAACAGACCTTGTTACAAATTGGAATGATCATAGTCATTGTATTATTGATACTTGCAGTAATTGTCTGTTGTGTCATCCCCTACATTAGAAGGCTTCTGTTCACAGTTGTAGCTGATGCTACCCTGGAGATGATCACGGAAGAGCTGTATGAGGATGAAAGACAAGGTCCACTTCATTCTGTTGGTCCCCCCCAATCTACAATACCATCTGGAGAGATGATCCACGGTAGGGACAGACATCTGACTTCCCTATGTCTAAATCCAGTGTCATGGGAGGCTATTCATAAGGAATAGGATGTCATGGAAGCTGGTGAAAAGGAAAGTCAAGACATAGAGAACAGATGTGCTAGGCATTGTTAGGGAAAGAATGAGATCCAAGGGGGGGACTGATGGAAATGTGGATATCATTCTTGATCAGCTAAGATGGCCCCCATATCCTCCAACTCTCAGATAATGCCTTATTCACTCAAGTTGGGACTAAAAGCACAGAGGCTTCACCTTTCTCAAGAGGACTCTCCTCCCTGGCACCTAAATATTTACATAGTTAACATACCAAAGTTAGTAAAACAATGCACAATGCTCAAATGCCAAGTGTTATCTCTCTTCTTATTGCTGTATTCTAGACAATGGAACAATGCCACGAGCCTTAGGCGGGATGCCCCTCTCTGATGTACATATAAACTGCTTAACTTCCTTGAATAAATGAGAACTGCTTTGACCCTACCTGGTTTCAGTGTTGTTTCTTCCATGCCTGTAAAATCCTAGGATTAAGCTACTAATTTGGAGCAGTAAAAAAAATGCATTTGGCTCTGATTAAGAGCAGCTTCAAGAGAAGCAGCAACACTGTTGTGGAGAGTTATCTAGACTCCAGAAATAGTTCCATGTACTAGCTTATAGAAGGGAATGATTACAGAAGATCCAGGCAACCCAGAGGAGGAGTGAGAACATTGGCAAAGAAAGGTAATTGTCGTTTATCAGGCTCTAGCCTAGTCTGCATTTGGTCGAGAGATTCCAAGTTACCAGCTGCCCACCATAACCAAAGACAGAAAGGCCACCTGTCAGGAGATAGTATTTCTAAAGAGGATACCAAAGCTATTTTGAACCAAAGGATATGAGTATACAGTACAGCAGAGATAGTACATCGCTCCAGTCTGGAGAAACTAGAGAGGAAGATTGATTGCTATAGAAGAAAACAACCCCTTATGCAACTTTTGGGAACTAACCTGAACTATTGTAGAAGCAGCCTCGCTGTAAATGACTTTTGTGCGCATTGATGAACTTTGGATCAACTTCAGTAAAGTACTTGGAATTTGTTAAGAGAACTGGTCTCCTTATTGAGCAAACTCATCACCAAAGGGTTTTGGTGTCACAAAGATATCAGGGACCATGTTTTCCCTGCACCTTAAACCAGACCATCAAGGGCACCTTGACTACAGTCTGTTAGGAGAACCCCTGTAACCCTGAGAGTGCCCCAAAGGAATCCATTGCTATCCTTCCACTCACTGCACGCTGACCCAGGGAGCTGCTAACCATGAGTAGAGACTATTCCTCAGTCCACGTCCACAATATTAGCCCCACTCAGGCAGTATGTAGCAATCTGTGATATTTGAATATAGTTAGGTCTTTGGGAGAACAAGATGGAAATAGTAGCTTGATAAGGGCTTATAGATATGACTGGAGGTCAGGTTGGAGAACAGTTTCAGGAATTCCCCAGAACTGGATTTGTTCTCCTGGTCTGCAATTTTAGCTTTAATTTGTAATGTACATTAGCGTTGAGCTCGAATATTCGATTAGCGAATATTTATTGCGAATAACGCCACTTCGAGAATTCGTGAATATTTAGATTATATAGTGCTATATATTCGATATAATGAATATTCCTAATTTTTTTCCACATGAACACGATTCCTCCCGTTTTCTTGCTTGTGGGCCAATGAGAAGGAAGCAATGTCAAGTTCACAACAATACTTAGTGCACCAATCAGTAGTCGGACCTGCTAAAATGTGAAGTTGCACGCAGTGCGAAAAAATATTCTAATCACTGCCGATTAGCGCAATCGCAAATATATTGGAACACTTGACTCTATCTGCATATAAACTATTCTAATGTTCTGCCGTGCCAACCATTTTCTCCAGTCTCTGGAAACTTATACCAGCTTAAAAAATGTAGCCAAAGTGACCCACGCCTGTATTTCGCGTTACGAATTCGCATTATGCGATTTTTACATTGCTGATTTTTCGCATTCAATAAAATAATCTCGAATTCTAAAAATTTGCGAATATATGACGAATATTATACAAAATATTTGTGAAATATCGCAAATTCGAATATAGACCCTGCCGCTCATCACTAGTGTACATCAAATAAGTAATTATGAGATTTTGCAAATTGTCCCATCTTAGACTCTACATGATGGATTCCATCTCCTAGTGAGTTACTCGAAGCAGTCAAACGGTTATACTACTTTAGGTGTGCAATGTACGCTTGCAATGAGAGATGGCAAGCCAGTAGCATGTCCCAGTCACTGCATAAGCGGTGTCTACCTGAGTAGAAGGGTGGTCTTAATCTTTTCTTGATTGGACTGAGGGGTTAAGTAGGGGGAGAGGTGGAGGCTCTGTGTGTGTGGTGTAGAGACCAGATATCGCCAGGGGATGGACTTCACAGACGTATCATTCTACTTTTACCAGCTATTCTAGATTCTAGAGTGACAGTTTTTATTCATAGGGCGATTCATTTAGTTTGCGAGGCGTCCTCTGTTGATGAGCAGGGGAGATTTATTTTTTTTATACTGTAAACTTGCAGGAAAATTATGTATTTTAGCCTTTGTTTATATTCCACCTCCTTTTTCCATTTTTGTGCTCAACTCTTTGCTATCTTTTATAGATCAATGGCCTGAATGTCCTTCATTAGTTATTGGGGATTTTAATTGTGTCATCAATTCCAAAACCCACTTTTTAAGGACCAGTTCAGGTCTGAAGTCACTTTGTGAGGCTTACATAATGGAAACCACCCAAAAATGACCCCATTTTAGAAACTACACCCCTCAAGGTATACAAAACTGATTTTACAAACTTTGTTAACCCTTTAGGTGTTCCACAAGAATTAATGGAAAATGGAGATGAAATTTCAGAATTTCAATTTTTTGGCAGATTTTACATTTTAATCCATTTTTTTTCCAGTAGCAAAGCAAGGGTTAACAGCCAAATAAAACTCAATATTTATTACCCAGATTCTGCAGTTTACAGAAACACCCCACATGTGATCGTAAACTGCTGTACACGGCAGGGGGCAGTAGGAAAGGAACGCCATATGGTTTTTGGAAGACAGATTTAGCTGAACTGGTTTTTAGATGCCATGTCCTATTTGAAGCCCCCCTGATGCACCCCTACAGTATAAACTCAAAAAAGTGACCACCTTTTGGAAACTACGGGATAAGGTGGCAGTTTTATTGGTACTATTTTGGGGTACATATGATTTTTATTTGCTCTATATTACGTTTTTTGTGAATGTTTTGGCACCGTTTATATTTTTTATTTTTAACTACATTCATCTGACAGGTTAGATCATGCACTATTTTTAAAGAGCAGGTTGTTACGGACGCAATGATATCAAATATGTCTACTTTCTATGATGTTTGTTTAAGTTTAACATAATAAAGCATTTTTTAAAACAAAAATTAGGTTTTTGTATCTCCATTTTCTGAACGCCCTATTTCTTTTATTTTTCTGCCGATCGTCTTGTGCAGGGGCTGGTTTTTTGCAGGAATTGTTGACAGTTTTTATTTATTTATTTTTACAGCGTTTACCTGAGGGATTAGGTCATGTGAATTTTTTATAAAGCATATCGTTACGGACATTACAATACCTAATATGTCTACTTTTTCTTATTTATTTAAGTTTTACACAATAATAAAAAAATTTAAACCAAAATAATGATATATTAAGTGTATCCATAGTCTGAGAGCCATAGCTTTTTTATTTTTTGACCAATTCTATTAGGTAGGGTCTCATTTTTTGCGGGATGATGTGATGGTTTGATTGGTACTATTTTTGGGGGCATACGCCTTTTTGATCACTTGCTGTTGCAATTTTTGTGATGTAATGTGACAAAAATTGCTTTTTTTTTTGTTATTTTTTTTTTTACGGTGTTCACCTGAGTGGTTAGCTCATGTGATATTTTTATAGATCTGGTTGTAACTGATATTATTGTGCTAAAGTGAAATACATAAAAAAATATATACATATTAGGTATCGCCACGTCCGTAACGGACGTGGCGATACCTAATATGTATATTTTTTTTTATGTATTTCACTTTAGCACAATAATATCAGTTTTGAAACAAAAAATGTTTTAGTGTCTCCATGTTTTGAAATGTGCGGGATGAGGTGACGGTTTTATTGATACCATTTTGTGGGACATATGCCTTTTGGATCGCTTGGTGTTGCACTTTTTGTGATGTAAGGTGACAAAAATGGCTTTTTTATTTTTTTTAGGGTGTTTATCGGACAGGGTGGATTATGTGATATATTTATAGAGCCGATCATTACGGACGCGGCGATACCTAATATGTGTTTTTTTTTTAAATGATAAAATAAGGGGAAAAGGGCGGGGGTTTTTTTCTTTTTTTTTTACTTTATTAATTTTATTACTTTATAAATTTTATTAAAAACACATTTTTTTACTTTTTTTTCTTTATTTTTTACTTTATTTCTGATGTTCACTTTTGGGGGTCTGATCCCCTCTGCAATGCATTACAATACATCTGTATTTTAATGCATTGCCTATTAGTGTATGACACTAAGTCATACACTAACAGTGTCATGCCCTGCCCTGTGAGTGACCTGAGAAGATCTGTCAGACTTGCGGCACGTGAGCCTATCTGACAGATTGCTTTGTTTTGGTGTTGGGCACCTCCTCACAGGTTCTGTTAGTTAGTGATGCTATTTATCTCATTTGTTAGTTAGTGATGCTATTTATCTCAGCCTCTCACTATAGCCCTTGCATTTATATTTTATTTTTATTTTATTTATTTTTATAAATTTATTTATTTATTTTCCAATACAAAAAAAAACAGACCAATTTGACAGTACAACAATCCGGATTCATCAACACACAATCTTCCAGGACAATCAATACAATAAAGTACAACAACAAAAGCACCACAAAACTAGCAAGTTGTGTACTGTGCTATGGGAGGCTCCCAAGCTCCCAATTAATTCCAATCTATCCGGATTAATTGTCACCCAAGTTACACAAAACCCCCCCAATCCCCCCACTCCCTTGGTGGTCCTCTCAGTGCATTCCGTTAGCGATGGTTGATCCCATCTCTCCCTCACCTCTCCGCCCACCCCGCCCTCCCGGCAGCGACTCCACTCATCTGCTATTGGCGATATATTCCTCAAACCTCTCAATCCGTGCCAATACGTTTTTCCACTTTATAATATTCGGTGCTCTCTTTGAACCCCACTCTCTCGCAATAATCACCCTTGCTACAGTAAGACCCCTTATCCATACACTTTTTTTCCTTTTGTCTCTGATTAATGATGGAATACTACCTAATACGGCGACTTCCAGATTACATGGAAGAGATATTAAAGACTCTGCACTTAGAACTCGGAAAACCTTCCTCCAATAAACTTGCACACTTGGACAGCTCCATATCATATCCAAATAATCTGCGGACTCTTCTCTACATTTCCAACAGTTTGATTCTTGCTCTGTAGATCTTACTTAACAATATATAAGTAAGATATTCTATGGATAATATTAAAATGAATTAACCTAAAGTTGCTGGAAATCGTTGACTTTTTTATGTTTTTATATATATTCACCCATTCTATTGTGTTTGATCCTATATCCTTTGCCCATTTTTCTTCACTATTAAATTGTATTATTTTCCCCATACCCTTCCTTATTCTCCTATATACTTGGGAGATAGTGACCCTTGTTGACATGTATTGATAACAAAAGTCAATAAATTCGTGATTTGTTATAGTAAAATATTCCTTATTTTGTGTAGCATCAAATGAGTGTTTCAACTGATAATATCGATACCGACTCATTGAATCTAAATTCATTCCAGGACAAAGTTCTATTAGTGATCTTATTTACCCATTTTTAACTAACTGTGATACGTAAATAATATCGTGTTTTTCCCAATATTTGTATTCTGTGATTAATTGAAATTCGCTAATATTACTGTTGCACCATAAAGGTGAAAAATGGGAAGTCTTCGAAATTCCTAATATTCCTTTTATTTTACCCCAAACCAAATCAGCCATTCGGCATATTGGACTCTTTTTCCCTTTAGTTTTAATAAATCCAGTCTCGAATATACTAAATATATTGTATTTTGGGCCGTAAAAACCCTTTGTTAGATATTCATTTATGTTATTTCCCCCTGACTTGAACTTGGGAGGCTAAGTAATATCCCTGGAAAAAAGGAACCGATAGTCCGCCCTCCTCTTCTGCCAACCAAAGATATTTTTGTTTTAATTTTACAATTTTTCTTCTCCAGATTAAGTCATTCAGCAGCCGTTCCAGATGGTTGAAGAAACAATCCTCTATCCAAACTGGACAGGACGCAAAAACATACAAAATCTGGGGAAGTAATACCATTTTAATTAGTGCAATTCTATTAATTAGTGCAAAGGGGAGACATTTAATCTCGTAAAATCTAATATACTTGCGCTCAACTTTACCCCTAAAAAATCCAAAGATTCCGTAAGTTTTAATACCCTAATTCCTTGGGAGTTCAGTGTAATTGCCTGATCTAATGGTAACAATAATGATTTGGCCCAATTGATTTTATACCCCGAAATATCACTAAACTTATCTATTAATTCCATAAGATAAGACAGCTGGGATGTTGGGCGCTCCAAAAAGACCAAGGTATCATCAGCATAATCCTTTTGTCCAATCTAATTTTCGCTGCCAACGGTTCTATAAATAAAGCAAACAATAGTGGAGAAAGGGGACATCCCTGTCTAGTTCCTCTATGTAGTTCTGGCTTTAGGATAATTATACAGAATCTGGACCCACTTAATAAAGTATTTGCCCAGATTCATCTTATGCATACCTTGCCATAAGTATTCCCACTCCACCCTGTCAAACGCTTTCTCAGCGTCTAAAGACAGGATGGAGCGGGAACCTCCCCCCTCTTCCACCTGCATATTAAAAAAAGCTCTACGTATGCTAGTTTGTACAAGTCTCTTGGGTATAAACCCCGTCTGGTCTGGGTGAATTAGCCTATCAATGACGCTCTTCAGTCTATTAGCGAATATTTTTGCGCAGATTTTATAATCTGTATTTAACAGAGAAATTGGGCGATACGCACCAGTCTTGCTTTCATCCTTATCTTTTTTAAGACAAGGGTGATCACTGCTTCAGATAGAGATAAGGGGAGTTCCCCAGTCTGGTACGTATTATTTAACACCTATAATAGCATTAGCAA
The DNA here is from genome assembly GCF_905171765.1 of Bufo bufo. NCBI lineage: Eukaryota > Metazoa > Chordata > Amphibia > Anura > Bufonidae > Bufo > Bufo bufo. Next base: position 37,641,243 of record NC_053392.1, on the reverse strand, counting down.
AATTATCTCTCCATGTTGGCGATAAATTTCAAACGGGAACCCGTCAGTCCCTGGAGATGAGTTTCCCCGAATAGTCCTGATGACCTCAAATAGTTCCTTTAACCCCTTAACGACCGGGCTCATTTTCACCTTCAGGACCAGGCCATTTTTTGCAAATCTGACCAGTGTCACTTTATGTCGTGATAACTTTAAAACGCTTTGACTTATCCGGGCCATTCTGAGATAGTTTTTTCGTCACATATTGTACTTCATGACACTGGTAAAAATGGAGTAAAAAAAATTCATTTTTATTTATAAAAAAATACCAGATTTGCCAAAAATTTGGAAAAATTAGCAAATTTCCAAGTTTCAATTTCTCTACTTCTATAATACATATTAATACCTACAAAAATAGTTATTACTTTACATTTCCCATATGTCTTCTTTATGTTTGGATCATTTTAGGAATGACATTTTATTTTTGGGGGACGTTACAAGGCTTAGAAGTTTAGAATTAAATCTTGAAATTTCTCAGAAATTTTCAAAAACCAACTTTTTAAGGACCAGTTCAGGTCTGAAGTCACTTTGTGAAGCTTACATGATAGAAACCACCCAAAAATGACCCCATTCTAGAAACTACACCCCTCAAGGTATTCAAAACTGATTTTACAAACGTTGTTAACCCTTTAGGTGTTCCACAAGAATTAATGGAAAATAGAGATCCAATTTCAAAATTTCACTTTTTTGGCAGATTTTCCATTTTAATATTTTTTTTTCCAGTTACAAAGCAAGGGTTAACAGCCAAACAAAACTCATTATTTATGGCCCTGATTCTGTCGTTTACAGAAACACCCCATATGTGGTCATAAACTGCTGTACGGGCACACGGCAGGGCGCAGAAGGAAAGTAATGCCAAATGGTTTTTGGAAGGCAGATTTTGCTAGACTGTTTTTTTGGACACCATGTCCCATTTGAAGCCCCCCTGATGCACCCCTAGAGTAGAAACTCCAAAAAAGTGACCCCATTTTAGAAACTACGGGATAGGGTGGAGGTTTTGTTGGTACTAGTTTAGGGTACATATGATTTTTTGGCACCGTTTTTTTTTTTTTTTGTTATTTACAACATTCATCTGACAGGTTAGATCATGTGGTATTTTTATAGAGCAGGTTGTTGTCACGGACGCGGCGATACCTAATATGTATACAATTTTTTTTATTTATGTAAGTTTTACACAATGATTTCATTTTTGAAACAAAAAAAAATCATGTTTCAGTGTTTCCATAGTCTAAGAGCCATAGTTTTCTCAGTTTTTGGGCAATTATCTTGTGTAGGGTATGATTTTTGCGGGATGAGATGACGGCATGATTGGCGCTATTTTGGGGTGCATATGACTTTTTGATCGCTTGCTATTACACTTTTTGTGATGTCAGGTGACAAAAAATTGTTTATTTAGCACAGTTTTTTTTTACGGTGTTCATCTGAGGGGTTAGGTCATGTGATATTATTATAGAGCTGGTCGATTCGGACGCGGCGATACCTAATATGTATACTTTTTTTATTTATGTAAGTTTTACACAATAATATCATTTTTGAAACAAAAATAAAATCATGTTATAGTGTCTCCATAGTCTGAGACCCATAGTTTTTCTATTTGTTGGGACATTGTTTTATGTAGGGGCTCATATTTTGTGGGATGAGGTGAAGGTTTGATTGGTACTATTTTGGCGTACATGCAACTTTTTTGATCACTTTTATTACCTTTTTTGGGAAGTAAGGTGGGCAAAATTTCAATTTCCTCATAGTTTTTTTTAATTTTTTTATGGCGTTTACCATGCGGGGAAAGAAACATGGCCGTTTTATAGATCAGGTCGTTACGGACGCGGCGATACCTAATATGTGTAGTGTATTTTATTTTTTACATTTTTTTCAGTGATAAATGTGTTTTTTTTTATCTTTACTTTTTCACTTTTTTTTTCTTTTTTTTGACCCAGACCCACTTGGTTCTTGAAGATCCAGTGGGTCTGATGTCTGTATAATACAGTACAGTACACTATATAGTGTATTGTACTGTATTTTACTTACACTTTGTCTGAACAGATCCATGCCTTTAGCAGTAAATATGGGTAAGAAACAATTCTAGGTGTCAATGGTGTGATCTACTAGGTGCAGATCACTTACACATGTTCAGAATTACCGTATTTTTCGCCCCATAAGACGCACTGTGTCTTATGGGGTGAATACTAATGAGCGCTTCCATTATGGAAGCGCTCATTAGTACCGGAGGACCAGGAAGCGGTGAAGGCTCTGTACTCACCTCTTACTGATCCTCTGCTGTCGGTTGTGCAGTGGCTGCGCACAGCGTGAGGGAGCTCTGTGACCTCACGCTGTGCACGCCGGTTCATAGCACAGCCGAATGAGAAGAAGGATAAAGAGCACGGGCGGTGTGGAGCTGCGGCGTCTGGAGCAGGAGAGGTAAGTAATTTATTTTATTTTATCTGATCTGAGGCTGGGGGCTGCAGGCTGCATAAATGAAGCTGGGGGCTGCAAGCTGCATAAATGAAGCTGCAGGCTGCATAAATGAAGCTGGGGGCTACAGACTGCATACATGAAGCTGCAGGCTGCATAAATGAAGCTGGGTGCTGCAGGCTGCATAAATGAAGCTGGGGGCTGCAGGCTGCATAAATGAAGCTGGGGGCTGCAGGCTGCATAAATGAAGCTGGGGGCTGCAGGCTGCATAAATGAAGCTGGGGGCTGCAGGCTGCATAAATGAAGCTGGGGCTGCAGGCTGCATAAATGAAGCTGGGGCTGGAAACAGGAGACTGGGGGCTGCATACATGAGGCTGGTGTCTGCATACATGAGGCTGGGGGGGCTGATCTGAGGTCTGATTGAGGGTCTTATTAACATTAGGGGTCTGATTGGGGCTGTCAGCTGAGGTCTGATTAACATTGGGGTTCTGATTGGTGGTCTGTTGAAAAATATTTTTTTCTTATTGTCCTCCTCTAAAACCTAGGTGCGTCTTATGGGCCAGTGCGTCTTATAGGGCGAAAAATATGGTAAAAGTATATTGGAATGGTATTAATAATTTTTTTAATTGAACTTACAGATTCCCTTTAAGGTAGAATTTTTTTTATATTGAGTGATCTTTCTAACCTAAATATAAAAAGATTTTTTTTTAGGTAGAATATTATTTTTGGCCAGACTCTTAGTTACCAGGGTCTGGTTTTCACAATATATTCCAGATGTGAATGCATGGATAAACTTGGTTAACAAGGTTAAAAACTATAAGAATATTCTATATAAGTAAATAAATGCTAAAGAGAAGTGGACCAAGATAAGGGAAGCTTGGAGGTTTTAAACATCGACGGTATATTCGTCTTGACTCTCTCATTGAAATTTCCCATTTTTGCCTCTTCCTCTTTTCCGTTCTGTTTTGAGTGATAGTGAGATTTGAGATGCATCACAAGGTGGGGGGTTGGGAGTTGGTGGTCTATAGGGAAAGAAAAGTATAATAATATTGAATTTTGATTTTGTATTAAAAATGTAATTGTATTTGTTTTTTTCTAATAAAATATTGAAAAAATATATATAAAAAAGAAAGTATGCCACCACCTGCTGGTTAAGGTCCTGGTCCAGGTCTAGCTGCTCCTGCTGCTGCTGGTGAGTAGTTTCTTTATTAGGCGGGTGAAGAAAGCTGCTCAACAGCGACTCTAGACTCAAGTTGCTGCTGATGAAGCTGAAACTGCTCCTACCTCTCCACCCTGCCACAGTAGCCATGGCAGAGGAACGTGAGAACAGAGGACCCCCCCGGTCAGACTTGCAAGAGGTTGGACGATGGCGCAGATAGGCAGCGGCCAACTGACTACATAGGATGTCTCTATAGTAGTTCAGTTTGTCCTCCCTCTCAGCGGGTGTAAAAAAGGCCCCCATTTTGGACTGATAGAGAAGGTTTAATAAGGTGGAGAGCCAGAAGTCATCCCTCTGCCAAATGGTGACAATTGGGCTGTCACTACGCAAGCGAGTGAGCATGCATCGGGCCATTTGTTCAAGTTACTTGGAGATACTTGCTGCCTCCATCTCCGTTGCATACTACAATGGCATGTCTGTGTCCTCTGCCTTGTCTTCCTCATCGCCCAGTAGATCCTCTGGCTGCTCCTGCTCCGCCTCTCCTGTCACCTGTGTAGAAAAACCACCCATTTCGCTACATATTTTTTGTGCTCCAATGTCCTCGGCCTCCAGTTCAGCCCCCACAGGGCTCATATCTCCAGTTTCCTGACCAGCCAGATTAACCAGCATCTGTTCCAGGACATGAAGCAGTGAAATGACGTTAATCATCCCGTAGTCCTGGCGACTGACAAATAATGTGGCCTCCTCAAAGGGCCTGAGCAAACGGCAGGTGTCACGTTCCAAATGCAACATCTTTCAAGTGCAACTCTTTAAGTGCACATACTGAATTATACCAGAATGTAATATTATGGATATGGAATCCACTTTGTCATCACTGCCTACTGACCATCACCCAATTCTCTCCTCTCCAGGTATGTCTGCATTCATGGGCGTTGCTAGGGTCTCAAAAGATCCGGGGCACAAGCCTCAATAAATATGTTGCCCCCCCCTGCACTTTGCTGTACTTGCTATGCAGCAGCACTTACCTGTCACATCCAGGGCCTCCAGGTGACGTCTCCTCTCTGTCATCATCTTCTCTGTAGATCTTCTCTCTCATCATCTTCTCCACTTGGTCTAGACAACTTCTCTCAGCCGCCTCGTCTCTGCAGAGTGTGACACAGACATCTTAGCTTCCTCAAATTCTATCATTATCCCCCAACTGGAGTCCCCACAGTGTTATCCTGCTGCTTGCTGTGCACCCCCCCAGGGGTGTAGCGGTAGACACTTGTGCCGCATAATAAGACACACAAAGCACTGAGGGAAGGGGGGCCCAAGCTGAACTCTTGCACCGGAGCCCATGAGCCTTTAGTTACGCCCCTGCCCCCCCCAATACCTCCAAATACTATCCTGAAGAAACATTACTGCCCCCCATAGTAATAGTGCTCCTCATAGTCCCACCAATAGTAATTCCCTTCTAGAATGCCCATATTAGTAACACTTCCCCAACCGTGATAATGCTCCTCTACAATGCCCCCATTATTAGAAGAGCCCTCCCATATTAATAATACCCTCACATAGCCCCCCAGTAGAAATAAGGCCCCCTATTGTTCCCCCAGTGGTAATAAAGCTCTCTACAGATCCCTCAGTAGTAATAAGGCCCCCATAGTGCGCTTAGTAGAAATAAGGCGGATCTATAAGACCCTCCTATAGAGCCCCCAGTAGTAATAAGACCGCCTATAATGTCCCCTGGATCTGCAGTGCCCCCTGCAGTTATAATCCTCCCTCCACCATACAGTCCCATGTAAATAACATCACCTCCTCCCCAGCCACCTCCAACGCACAATCCCATGTAAACATCACCCCCTAAGGCTACTTTCACACTTGCGTTCGTGCGGATCTGTCCTGTACTTGTACAGGACGGATCCGCACCGATAATACAAACAAATGCATCCGTTCAGGACCGATTAGTTTGTATTAGATTTGAATTTCCCAATACAGATCCATCCTGACTTATATTGAAAGTGAATGGGGGACGGATCCATTTACAATTGCACCATTTTGTGTCAATGCAAAGGGATCCGTCCCTATTGACTTACATTGTAAGTCAGGACGGATCCGTTTGGCTCTGCAAGGCCATGCGGACACAAAAACGCTGCTTGCACGGAACAGGGGGCCGTACGGAGCCGAACAAATGCATTCTGAATGGATCCGCATCCATTCAGAATGCATTGGGGTTAAACTGATGCATTTGGGGCTGGTTGTGAGAGCCTTGAAACGGATCTCACAAGCGGATCCCCAAACGCAAGTGTGAACGTAGCCTAAACATTAAGTCCCATGTACATAAACATCATTCCTCCCCACCATCCACTTTCAACATACAGTCCCATGTAAATAGCATCACTCCCTCCCCCAGCCACCTCAAGCACACAGTTCCATGTCAATAACACTCCTCCCTTCAGCCCTAACATACATCCCAGTTAAATAACTTCAACTCCCAGCATTGCTCTGCCTCTCCCTACACTTACCTCTGCTCATGTACAGACATCACCATTAGGCTCCTTCTCCTCTTTACTCCGGTCCAATCCTGCACTGGTCACATGATGGTGACATAATCCAGGTCATCCTATCACAGCCTGTTTTGCTGATCACATGACCTGTGATGTCACCACAGGTCCTTCACCTCTTCCCAGTGTATTAGATTCAATTGTATTGCCGTTCTGTGTACGGCAATACAGTTGTATCTAGCAGGCAGGCAGGACATTCGGGGCATGGGACAAAACATCCGGGGCCCAGGCCCCGAATGTTTTAACCTAGCGACGCCCCTGTCTGCATTGAACCTAACTGCTGCACCCAGCTTTTCCAGAGTCTGATATTGTCCACACCGCTCATCTTTTCTTCTCATTCCCTGGTATGTCTGCATTGAACTTTAATGTTTCTTTCCCTGCTGGATTTATTGAGTATTTGTTTACATTGACTATTTCACCCCTGTATCTGGTCCTCTCTTGATTAGGCCAAATGTAGCCCCCTCCCCTCTTGGTCACATCTGATTGAACCCTGAGTGGTATAAATCTAAGTTCCTAGGTCTTCCAGACCCTGGTCTTTCGAAATGCAACATCTTTCAAGTGCTAATCTTTAAGTGCACATGCTGAATTATACCAGAATGGGACCAGAAGGGGACCAAAAGTATTCACAGACAAAGTTATTACAAACAATGTTTTAATCTTTCATTTTATTCTTCCCACTTTTCCAAAACCTCCTGAAATACCCCCACATCCATTCACCCAGGAAGAAACTATTCATCTCTCTCTACATTTTACCTGCTCATCTGACCGCTTACACAAACCTGTTTGGCAACGTAAAACACTTCCTTCCCAAACACACACAGATACCTCCTGCCCTCTCTTATTCTTACCTACTAACACTTTCTCTGCTTCTCTTTATTGCTGGTGATATCTCCAAATCCAGGCCCCCTCAGCAAATCCCCACTATCACTACTACGTCCCACTACAAATCTCCTTCTACAAATTTCTGCAACCCCTTAAACCTAATAACCATTCCTCTTACCCCTACTCCTTTTGTTCCTCTTGCAGGAGCATTATGGAAGGCTCACTCTGTCTGTAACAAACTGTCCTACATTCATAATCTGTTCGTCTCTCAAACTTTCCTTTCTGGGTCTCACAGAAACATGGCTAACATCCTATGACACCTCCTCCCCTGCTGCATTCTCATATAGTGGATTTAATTTCACTCAAACCCCCCGCCCCGGCTGCAAACATGGTGGAGGAGTTGGTCTTCTCCTATCAGACACCTGCTTCTACAGCCCAACTTCTCTGCCACCCTCAATTACACTCAATTTATTTGAAGTACACTACATTCGCATCTACTCTCCCTACAACCTCCAAGCAGCTGTCATTTTCCACTCCCCAAGCCCAGCCACCATCTTTCTTGACCACTTTAACACCTGGCTCCTACACTTTCTTTCTGCCGACATCCCCACTATTTTCATGGATGACATCAACATCCCTATTGACACCTGCCACTCAGCCGCCTCTAAACTCCTATCACTCTCTTCCTCCTTCGGCCTCTCACAGTGGTCTTCCGCTCCCACCCACAGAGATGGTCACACTCTGGATCTTATCTTTACCTGCCTCTGCTCCCTATCTAACCTTTCTAATTCGCCTCTCCCCCTATCCATCCACAACCTACTCACTTTCTCTTCACTGGTCTCTTCTGCTGCTCCCTCGTTCCACACACTAGCACACCCCGCGCAGGAATCTTAAACATATCGACTTTTGCTTGCTTTCTGACTCTCTTCTGCCACTCTCTACTATTTGTTTCCTCCAAGAGCCAGATGCTGCCACCACCCTGTATACACCACAATAAGTGCAGCTCTGGACTCAGTTGCCCCTCTCACACACAACAAAATCCAAAAAATCAACAGACAACCCTGGCACACCAACCTGACCAAAAAACTCAGACAAGCTTCCAGGGCTGCTGAGCGGCGATGGAAGAAATCCCATTCTAAAGATCAATTCATCACATACAAGCAATCCCTCCTTATATTCAAATCCTCACTCGCTGATGCAAAACAGGCCTACTTCTCATCTCTCATATCTTCCCTGACCCACAGCCCTAAACACCTTTTTAACACTTTTAACTCCCTTCTCCGTCCCCCAGTGCCCCCACCCCCTCCTCTCATCTCAGCTGAGGACAGTGCCCACAGACCCTCTACACAACTGCTCGGTCCTCTTTTCCCAAAACCTGCTTCTCCACCATTACAGAAGAAAAACACTTCACTCTACTCTCCAGATCACATCTCACTACCTGTGCACTTGACCCAATCCCATCCCACCTCATCCCTAACCTCATCACGGTGTTTATCCCAGCCCTAACTCATCTATTCAACCTATCACTAACCTCTGGTGTCTTCCCCTCTGGTTTTAAACATGCTACCATTACACCCATCCTCAAAAAGCCTTAACTTGACCCATCTTCTTTGTCCAGTTATCTCCCCATATCACTTCTTCTGTATGCCTCAAAGCTACTTGAACAACATGTCCATTCTGAACTGTCCTCTCACCTCTCCTTCTGCTCCCGCTTTGACCGGCTACAATCTGGCTTCCGACCCCACCACTCGACTGAGACTGCCCTTACCAAAGTCACCAATGACTAACTAACAGCCAAAACCAAAAAACATTACTCTGTCCTCCTTCTCCTTGACCTGTCCTCTGCCTTTGACACTGTCGACCACTCCCTTCTGTTGAAAACTCTCTAATCTCTTAGCATCGCTGACCTGGCCCTCTCCTGGATCACATCATACCTCACAGACCGGATGTTTAGCGTCTCCCACTCTCACACCACCTCCGCGTCTTATTCGCTCTCTGTTTGTGTCCCACAAGGCTCTGCCCTAGGACCCCTGCTCTTCTCTATCTACACTTTTAGCCTGGGACATCTCATAGAGTCCCATGGCTTTCAGTATCACATTTATACTGACAACACACAAATCTACGTCTCTGGTCCAGACATCACGACCTTATTATCCAGAATCCCACAATGCCTATCTTCCATATCATCCTTCTTCTCCTCTCGCTTTCAAAAACGTAACATGGATAAAACAGAATTCATCATCTTTCCTCCATCTTGCTCAACCTCCCCAACAGACCTATCTATCACGATCAATGGCTGCACACTCTCCTTGGTCAACCAAGTCCGCTGCCTTGGAGTGACCTTGGATTCTGCCCTCTCTTTCCGACTTCACATCTAAGCCCTTTCCACCACCTGCCGCCTCCAACTCATAAACATCTTCCGTATCCGCGCTTTCCTCAACTTTGAATCTGCAAAAATGCTTGTACATGCCCTCATCATCTCCCGTCTATACTACTGCAACATTCTCCTCTGTGGCCTTCCATCCAGATCTCTCACACCCCTCCAATCTTTTCTTCATTCTGCTGCCCGACGAACCCACCTCTCACCCTGTTACTCCTCTGCCTCTCCCCTCTGCCAATCTCTTCACTGGCTCCCCATTGCCCAGCGACTTCAGTTTAAAATACTAACAAATACATACAAAGCCATCCACAACCTGTCCCCTCCCTACATCTCTGAGCTACTTTCCCGATACATCCCCACACGCAATCTCCGATCCTCACAAGACCTCCTTCTCTCCTCTTATCACCTCTTCCCACTATTGCCTCCAAGATTTCTCCCGTGCATCCCCCACACTCTGGAACTCGCTACCCCAACATATCAGACTCTCACTTACAGTGGAATCCTTCAAAAGAAACCTAAAAACCCACCTCTTCAGACAAGCCTACAACCAGTGACCCTGCTTCCTCTATACCGTCATGACCAGCTTCACCCTCACCTACTGTGTCCTTCTCCTATACCATGTAGATCAGGCATCCTCAAACTGCGGCCCTCCAGCTGTTGTAAAACTACAACTCCCACAATCCCCTGCTGTAGGCTGATACCTGTAGGCTGTTTGGGCATGCTGGGAGTTGTAGTTTTGCAACAGCTGGAGGGCCGCAGTTTGAGGATGCCTGATGTAGATTGTAAGCCTTCACGGGCAGGGCCCTCTCTCCTTCTGTACCAGTTTGTAACTCATCTTGTTTATGCTTAGTGCAATTGTCTGTATTATATATGTATACCACTTCTCATATGTACAGCGCTATGGAATGATATGGAATAATAAATAATAATAATAATAATAATAATGAGCTGCCACTGGCTGACATCGAAGTTGCACAGGGGAGTACTCCTGTCCAGGGTTGAGAAGACCTGTGGATGTTCGGGTTTGGCCGAACTGCAGTTAAAAGTTTGGGTTCGGGACCCGAACTTTACCCGAACCCCATTGAAGTCAATAGGGACCCGAACTTTGGTGCACTAAAATGGCTGTAAAATAGTCGTAGTAAGGGTTAGAGGGCTGCAAAAGGAAGCAAAATTGGGGTAAGAGCAGTACAGTTGCCCTGCAAACAAATGTGGATAGGGAAATTACTTAAAATAACATAGAATATAAAAAAAATATATAGTAATAATAATCTTGAACTAGGAGGCAGAGGACATATGGTGGTGTAGGTGGTAGCGGGGGTGGAGGAGGTAGCCAACACTGTTTTTGTTGTTTTTTTTGTTTTATTTTTTTTTCATTTATTTTTTTGTTATTTTTTTATAAATTTGGGAAGACCCCAAAACATTGGGAAATAGAAAAGAGAATGCAAAGAGAAAGTGCGCTGGATTCTTACAATGGCTGGGTGCGGCCGGTATACTTGTCTATTCAGCACAAGGTACGGACAAGTCCTGTGGGATCCATGCCTGGTTCATTTTAATGAACGTGATCTTGTCCACGTTGGCTGTGGACAGGCGGCTGTGCTTGTCTGTGATCACCCCCACTGCCGTGTTAAACACACATTCAGGCAATATACCGGCCCCAGGGCAGACCAGCACCTCCAAGGCGTAAAGGGCAAGCTCAGGCCATGTGCCCAATTTGAAGACCCAGAAGTTGAATGGGGCAGAACCATCAGCCAGTACATATAGGCGTGTTCACACATACTGTTCCACCATGTTGCTGAAACGCTGCCTCTTGCTAAGACGTTCCGTATCAGCTGGTGGTGCTGGTTGTTGTGGCGTGCTGACATAGCTTTTCCACATTTCGGTTATGCTAACCTTCCCTTCTGAGGTGCTGGCGGTGCCCCAGATGCGTTGGAAACGTCTTCCTCCTCCTCTGCCTTCGCCATGTGCTACCACTGAGCCTCTGCTGTCAGGTGGAAATGCCATCAGCAGCGCGTCTACCAGCGTGCTCTTGTACTCACGCATTTTCCGATCATGCTCGAGTGACAGAATTAAGGACGGCACGTTGTCCTTGTAGCGGGGATCCAGTAGGGTGGCCACCCAGTAATCAGCACTGGTTAGAATGTGGGCAACTCGACGGTCATTGCGCAGGCACTGCAGCATGTAGTTGCCCATGTGTGCCAGGCTGCCCAGAGGCAACGACAAGCTGTCCTCTGTGGGAGGTGTATCGTTTGTGTCCTCTGTATCCCCCCAGCTATGCTTCAGTGATGCCCATGAGCTGCTTTGGGTGCCATCCTGCTGTGAACATGGTTCCACCTCCTCATCATCCTCCTCTTCCTCCAGAACTGTGTCCTTGCTGGACAGTTGTGTCCTGGCCTCTGTTGGTGCAGGAACTCACCCTTCGAGCCACTTATGAATGACTGGCCTGATAACTGTGGAAATTACCCCTCTTCCTCCTCCTCTTCCTCCTGTGCCACATCCTCTTCCATCATCGCCCGAAGCATTTTTTCAAGGAGACATAGAAGTGGGATATTAACACTGAGGATGGCATCATCGGCATTGGCCATGTTGGTGGAGTACTCGAAACAGAGCAACATGGCACACACGTCCCACATGGAGGACCACTCGTTGGTGATGAAGTGGTGCTGTTCCGCAGAGCGACTCATCCATGCGTGCTGAAGCTAAAACTCCACTATCGCCTGCTGCTGCTTGCACAGTCTTTCCAGCATGTGCAAGGTGGAGTTCCACCTTGTGGGTACGTTGCATATGAGGCGGTGAGCAGGAAGGACGAAGTTACGCTGCAGCGCTGACAGGCGAGCAGCAGCAGGGTGAGAATGCTGAAAGCGCGCAGAGACGGCCCGCACTTTCTGAAGCAGCTCTGACATATCGGGGTAATTTTTCAGGACCTCTGCACCACCAAATTCAGCACATGCGCCAGGCAAGAGATGTGCGTCAAACCGGCTAGACCCAGAGCTGCTACGAGATTTCACCTGTTATCGCACACCACCAGCCCGGGCTTGAGGCTCACTGGCACCAACCACTCATCTGTCTGTTGTTCCATGCCTGTCCACATATCTTGCACAGTGTGGGGTTTTTCCCCCAAGCAGATGAGTTTTAAAACAGCCTGATGTCGTTTCTCCCTGGCTGTGCTGAAGTTGGTGGTGCAGGTGTTACGCTGACCGGATGAGGAGGCGGTAGAGGAGGAAGCGGAGTAGAAGGAGGAGGCAACAGGAGGCAACAAGAAACGTCCTGCAATCCTCGGTGGCGGAAGGACATTCCCTAAACTGCTATCCGCCACAGGCCCAGCCGCCACTGCATTTACACAGTGTGCAGTGTGGGGATTTGCTCTGGTAGACAGGCTTGCGGACTCAGTATAGAGACAACAACAACGTCTATAATTTAACCGCCTCAGCTCCCCTAGCTTAAACCCCCTTAATGACCAGACCACTTTTTACAATTCTGCACTACACTACTTTCACGGTTTATTGCTCGGTCATACAACTTACCCAAATGAATTTTACCTCCTTTTCTTCTGACTAATAGAGCTTTCATTTAGTGGAATTTCATTGCTGCCATTTTTACTTTTTTCGTTATTAATCAAAATTTACCGAAATTTTTGCAAAAAAATGACATTTTTCACTTTCAGTTGTAATTTTTTTTTTTAAATAAAAAATTTCTATATAAATTTTTCTCTAAATTTATTGTTCTACATGTCTCTGATAAAAAAAAATGTTTGGGTAAAAAAAAAATGGTTTGGGTAAAAGTTATAGCGTTTACAAACTATGGTACAAAAATGTGAATTTCCGCATTTTGAAGCAGCTATGACTTTCTGAGCAACTTGTCACGGGGTTCCGAAGGTGCACTCGGTCCCCCATTGCCCGCAGACCTGTTGCTTAGCTTTGGGAATGAGGATCTGTGTTTGACCTCATTCCCAGGGCGGCTTTATTAGCTGGGTGGCTCCCTGCTCCTAAGTCTGCCTTGAGCGCAGAGCTGATCACTCGGTGCTCGACTGGTTCGTCTGTCGGTCATGTGACGCTGGCCACGTCACATGACCCTCACTCCCCACTATAAATACAGGCAGCCTGCTGGCTACAGGTTGCCTGTTAATTTCTATGTTCCTGGCTATCTGTTGGACTGCTGAATACTTACCTGATCCTGTTCCTTGACCATCCTTTTGCCTGCTCCTCCTGTACTGCGCATCCGTCCTGGTATTGTGACCTCGGCTCCCACCTGACTACTCTCTTAGGACTCCTCTTGTACTTCTCTGCTCTCCTGGTATTTATGACCCCGGCTTCTCCTGACAATTCTCTGCTTGCTCCATTTGTACTTTGCAGCTTTCCTGGTATTTACTCGGTCCGTTCACGTCCTGTTGTTTGTCTGTCTGTCATCCCTGCACTTACTCCAAGTTAGGGATTGCCGTCCAGTTGTCCCCTGTCATTAGGACTCGCGAGGCAAGTAGGCAGGGCCAGGGGTAAGGGTGGAGCGCAGTGGTCACTTCCCTCCCCCCTGTGTGTGTGTGTACGCGACCGTTACAGATTAACAGGCCCAATAACCACTGTATTATGAATCCTCTGGTAACCCTGACTGACCATGTCTCTAATCTGACGCAGAGGGTGCAGGAGTTAGGGGAAAAACTCAGCTCTTTTGAGTTAGGGCAAGGCTCTTCCACTCCTCAGGCCTCCAGTCCGCATTTTGAGCCCCAGATTAAGCTCCCAGAAACCTTTTCTGGAGACCGGAAGAAGTTTCTCTCTTTTAAGGAGAGTTGCAAACTTTACTTCCGTTTGCGCCCCGTGTCCTCTGGGCCCGAGAGTCAACGCGTGGGCATTATCATTTCCCGATTACAGGGTGATCCCCAGGACTGGGCGTTCTCTTTACCTGCTGGCGCCAGTTGTTTATATTCTGTGGAGGGGTTCTTTCAGGCCCTAGGTACCCTCTATGATGAACCAGACAGGGCTCTAGTAGCCGAGACGGCTCTAAAGCCACTGGTTCAGGGCAATTTTCCAGCGGAGGATTATTGCACCCAATTCAGAATGTGGTGTGTCCCCTCAGGATGGAACGAACCAGCCCTGAAGAGTCAGTTCAGGTCAGGTCTGTCTGATAAATTAAAGGATCTTCTGGTCAATTATCAACTTCCAGAGACCTTAGAGGAGATGATGACCCTTGTTGTCCGACTTGACCGACGGGTTAGAGAGAGACGACAGGAACAACAGTTCTCTTCCCAGATGGTGGTCCAGCCAGAGGCCTATCCCAGAGACAATGCTGAGGTCTCCACCGAGGAACCCATGCAGGTTGGCATGACCCGAGGGAATCTTCGCCGCAGACGTGGAGAATGCTTTTACTGTGGAGATTCTGACCATTGGATCAACCAGTGTCCTAAGAAGGTCCTCTCTGTCAAGTCTCCTAAGGCAAGGCAACCTAAAGACCAGGTACACCCTGAATTTTCTAAATGTAAGCTTTCGGTACCCATTACGATTTCTCTGGGAGTAGATAAATGGCCGGGTAAGGCCTTTATTGATTCTGGCTCAGCGGCTAGCTTTATTGACTCTGAGTATGCTGTTAGATTGGGTATTCCTATGTTTGCCTTACCAACTCCTATCCATGTCATGGCTATTGATGCTACTCCTCTTATTGGTGGTACGGTGAGCTTATGTACCTCGGAGATTTCTCTAACCGTGGGTGTGTGCCACTCAGAGAGATGTTCGCTTCTAGTCCTGGAGAACCTACCTGCTGAGGTGGTACTAGGGTTGCCTTGGCTCCGACTACATAACCCCACTATAGATTGGTCCAATGGGGAGTTGGTGAGATGGGGGCCTAAGTGTGACTCGTGCCTGTCCGTGTTACAGGCTGGGGTCTCAGTAAAGTCTGATACTTTACCCTCTGTTGTTAGAGAATATTCTGATGTATTCTCAGCACCAACCCCGGAGGTTCTACCCCCCCATAGACCTTATGATTGTACCATAGAGCTAGTAGAGGGGGCCAAGTTTCCTAAAGGACGAATTTATAATCTTTCTATGCCTGAACGCAAGGCCATGGAGGATTATATTAAGGAGAGCCTTGGTAAAGGGCATATTAGACCTTCTGTCTCTCCTATGGGGGCGGGGTTTTTCTTCGTTAAGAAAAAAGATGGTGGTCTTAGGTCATGTATCGATTACCGGAGATTAAATAAAATCACTGTCCAGAATAGATACTTCCTCCCATTGATTCCGGATTTATTTAACCAGGTTCTGGGGGCAACCTGGTTTTCCAAAATTGACCTGAAAGGGGCATACAATCTAATCCGAATCAAGGAGGGAGACGAATGGAAGACGGCGTTCAATACTCCGGTAGGACACTTTGAATATCAGGTGATGCCTTTTGGACTCAGCAATGCCCCAGCTGTGTTCCAAAACTTCATGAATGACATTCTTAGGGAGTTCTTAGGTAAATTTGTTATTGTCTATCTTGACGACATTTTGATATTCTCTCCTGACTTCGAATCCCATGTGTCTCATGTTAGACAAGTATTAGAGGTGTTGAGGGAGAATCAGCTATCCGCTAAACAAGAGAAATGTGTCTTTGGTGTGCAGGAGATTCTGTTTCTAGGGCATGTTCTGACTCCTCACGCCTTCAAGATGGATCCTGGTAAGGTACTAGCAATAAAGGAATGGGTAAGACCTTCATCTTTAAAGGCCTTACAACGGTTCTTAGGTTTCGCCAATTACTATCGTAAATTTATTATGAATTTTTCAGTAATTGCTAAACCGTTGACCGACCTTACTAAGAAAGGGGCGGATTTGGAGAATTGGTCTACTGAAGCCATTTCTTCATTTGAAAAATTAAAAAAGGCATTTAGTAGCGCTCCCATTCTGATCCAGCCTGATCAGGAGAAACCTTTTATTGTGGAGGTGGATGCGTCCGAGGACGGCGCAGGAGCAGTCCTTTCACAAGGTCCTGCTAGCCTCACTAATCTGAGACCATGTGCCTTCTTCTCCAGGAAATTCTCTCCCACGGAGAGAAACTACGACATAGGGAATAGGGAGCTGCTGGCCATTAAATGGGCATTTGAGGAGTGGAGGCATTTTCTGGAGGGGGCAAGGCATTGTGTAACTGTTGTCACTGACCATAAAAACCTTATGTTTCTCGAGTCTGCTAAGAGGTTGAATCCCCGTCAAGCCAGATGGGCTCTGTTTTTTACTCGTTTTGATTTTTCCATCACGTTCAGGCCGGGAAGTAAAAATGTGAAGGCGGACGCATTATCTCGGAGCTTCCAGGCTTTTCAACCTACTGAGGTACCACCTGAATCCATCCTACCAGCAAGAATCTTCTTAGCAGCTCTTACCCAGGATATCTCGGCTCGCATTAGGTCGGAACAACATCTGGCACCGGTATCCACCCCAACAGATAAGTTGTTTGTTCCCGTACAATTTCGTCTCCAGCTGTTGGGTGAGTGTCACGATTCTGCCTTTTGTGGACATCCGGGTGTTGAGGGCACTAAGGATCTGGTTTCTAGATCTTATTGGTGGCCCACTCTAACTAGGGATGTCAAGTCCTATGTGTCAGCCTGTGAGGTTTGTGCCAGGTCCAAGACACCTAGGACTCGCCCTGCTGGTAACCTACGACCCCTACCCATTCCCAGTAGACCCTGGTCCCATATCTCGATGGACTTTATAACTGACCTACCGCTGGCGGAGGGTAAGACTGTAGTGTGGGTAGTGGTGGATAGGTTTAGCAAGATGGTCCATTTAATTCCCCTGTCTAAACTCCCGAATGCCAAAACCCTGGCGTCTATTTTTGTGAAAGAAATTGTTCGATTGCATGGTATCCCGGAAAATATTGTTTCTGACAGGGGTGTGCAGTTTGTGTCCAAATTCTGGAGGGCCTTCTGTCAAAAATGTAAAATTTCATTGTCTTTTTCCTCTGCCTACCACCCTGAGAGTAATGGGCAGACTGAACGCCTTAATCAGTCTGTCGAACAATTCTTGAGGTCGTATGTTGCTGATGACCAGCAATTATGGGTGAAATTTCTTCCATTGGCTGAATTTGCTTTGAATAACCGTGTCAATTCTTCCGCTGGGGTCTCCCCTTTCTTTTGTAACCATGGTTTTCATCCCCATTTTCATTCTGGGTCGTCCGTCTCCTCCTCTAACCCTGAAGCGGATAAACTCTCCTCCGAACTGTGCACAGTTTGGGCCCGGGTTCAATCGAACCTAGAAAAGGCTCAATGTTCTCAGAAACTCAAGGCTGATAGGAGACGTTCAAGGGGGGTAAACTTTCAGGTTGGGGATAAAGTATGGTTGTCTTCCAAGAATCTATCTCTCAAGGTAACTTCTAAAAAATTTGCTCCTCGTTTTATTGGACCATATAAGATCACGGAAGTGATTAACCCGGTATCTTTTAGGTTGGAGCTGCCCGAGTCATTCCACATTCATAATGTGTTCCATAAATCTCTGCTTAAAAAATATTTTGAACCGGTAGTACCATCAAAAGCCTCGCCTCCGCCGGTTCTTGTTAATGATGCTGTCGAGTATGTGGTGTCTAAAATAGTGGATGTCCGGAAGGTGCGTAATTCCTTGCAGTACCTGATTCACTGGAAGGGTTATGGACCTGAAGAGAGATCTTGGGTACCTGCCAGGGAGGTTCATGCTCCTAGACTTATTCGTAAATTTCATTTAGAACACCCTGAAAAGCCATCGCCTGAAGTCTTGGGTCCGGTGGCCCCTCGTAAAAGGGGGGGTACTGTCACGGGGTTCCGAAGGTGCACTCGGTCCCCCATCGCCCGTAGACCTGTTGCTTAGCTTTGGGAATGAGGATCTGTGTTTGACCTCATTCCCAGGGCGGCTTTACTAGCTGGGTGGCTCCCTGCTCCTAAGTCTGCCTTGAGCGCAGAGCTGATCACTCGGTGCTCGACTGGTTGGTCTGTCGGTCATGTGACGCTGGCCATGTCACATGACCCTCACTCCCCACTATAAATACAGGCAGCCTGCTGGCTACAGGTTGCCTGTTAATTTCTATGTTCCTGGCTATCTGTTGGACTGCTGAATACTTACCTGATCCTGTTCCTTGACCATCCTTTTGCCTGATCCTCCTGTACTGCGCATCCGTCCTGGTATTGTGACCTCGGCTCCCACCTGACTACTCTCTTAGGACTCCTCTTGTACTTCTCTGCTCTCCTGGTATTTATGACCCCGGCTTCTCCTGACAATTCTCTGCTTGCTCCATTTGTACTTTGCAGCTTTCCTGGTATTTACTCGGTCCGTTCACGTCCTGTTGTTTGTCTGTCTGTCATCCCTGCACTTACTCCAAGTTAGGGATTGCCGTCCAGTTGTCCCCTGTCATTAGGAATCGCGAGGCAAGTAGGCAGGGCCAGGGGTAAGGGTGGAGCGCAGTGGTCACTTCCCTCCCCCCTGTGTGTGTGTGTACACGACCGTTACACAACTGTCATGTTTCCTGAGGTTCTACAATGGCCATACAGTACAAACACCCCACAAATGACCCCATTTCGGAAAGTAGACACCCTAAGGTATTCGCTGATGGGCATAGTGAGTTCATAGAACTTTTTATTTTTTGTCACAAGTTAGCGGAAAATGATGATTTTATTTTATTTTTTCTTACAAAGTCTCATATTCCACTAACTTGTGACAAAAAATAAAAACTTCCATGAACTCACTATGCCCATCACGAAATACCTTGGGGTGTCTTCTTTCCAAAATGGGGTCACTTGTGGGGTAGTTATACTGCCCTGGCATTTTAGGGGCCCTAATGCATGAGAAGTAGTTTGAAATCAAAATGTGTAAAAAATGCCCTGTGAAATTGCCGTACTCAGGAGAAGTTGGGCAATGTGTTTTGGGGTGTCTTTTTACGTATACCCATGCTGGGTGAGAGAAATATCTCTCTAAAAGACAACTTTTCCCATTTTTTTATACAAAGTTGGCATTTGACAGAGATATTTATCTCACCCAGCATGGGTATATGAAAAAAGACACCCCAAAACACATTGCCCAACTTCTCCTAAATACGGTGATACCACATGTGTGACACTTTTTTGCAGCCTAGGTGGGCAAAGGGGCCCACATTCTAAAGAGCACCTTTAGGATTTCACAGGGCATTTTTCACGTATTTTGATTTCAAACTACCCCTAACATGCCAGGGCAGTATAACTACCCCACAAGTGACCCCATTTTGGAAATAAGACACCCCAATGTATTACGTGATGGGCATAGTGAGTTCATGGAAGTTTTTATTTTTTGTCACAAGTTAGTGGAATATGAGACTAAAAATGCCCTGTGAAATCCTAAAGGTGCTCTTTAGAATGTGGGCCCCTTTGTCCACCTAGGCTGCAAAAAAGTGTCACACATGTGGTATCGCCGTACTCAGGAGAAGTTGGGCAGTGTGTTTTGGGGTGTCTTTTTACGTATACCCATGCTGGGTGAGAGAAATATCTCTAAAAGACAACTTTTCCCATTTTTTTATACAAAGTTGGCATTTGACAGAGATATTTATCTCACCCAGCATGGGTATATGAAAAAAGACACCCCAAAACACATTGCCCAACTTCTCCTAAATACGGCGATACCACATGTGTGACACTTTTTTGCAGCCTAGGTGGGCAAAGGGGCCCACATTCTAAAGAGCACCTTTAGGATTTCACAGGGCATTTTTCACGTTTTTTGATTTCAAACTACCCCTAACATGCCAGGGCAGTATAACTACCCCACAAGTGACCCCATTTTGGAAATAAGACACCCCAATGTATTACGTGATGGGCATAGTGAGTTCATGGAAGTTTTTATTTTTTGTCACAAGTTAGTGGAATATGAGACTAAAAATGCCCTGTGAAATCCTAAAGGTGCTCTTTAGAATGTGGGCCCCTTTGTCCACCTAGGCTGCAAAAAAGTGTCACACATGTGGTATCGCCGTACTCAGGAGAAGTTGGGCAATGTGTTTTGTGGTGTATTTTTACATATACCCATGCTGGGTGAGAGAAATATCTCTCTAAAAGACAACTTTTCCCATTTTTTTATACAAAGTTGGCATTTGACAGAGATATTTATCTCACCCAGCATGGGTATATAAAAAGACACCCCAAAACACATTGCCCAACTTCTCCTAAATACGGAGATACCACATGTGTGACACTTTTTTGCAGCCTAGGTGGGCAAAGGTGCCCAAATTCCTTTTAGGAGGGCATTTTTAGACATTTGGATACCAGACTTCTTCTCACGCTTTGGGGCCCCTAAAATGCCAGGGCAGTATAAATACCCCACATGTGACCCCATTTTGGAAAGAAGACACCCCAAGGTATTCAATGCGGGGCATGGCGAGTACATAGAAGTTTTTTTTTTTTGCCACAAGTTAGCGGAAATTGATTTATTTATTTTTTTCTCACAAAGTCTCCCTTTCCGCTAACTTGGGACAAAAATTCCAATCTTTCATGGACTCAATATGCCCCTCAGCGAATACCTTGGGGTGTCTTCTTTCCAAAATGGGGTCATTTGTGGGGTGTTTGTACTGCCCTGGCATTTGAGGGTCTCCGCAATAATTACATGTATGGCCAGCATTAGGAGTTTCTGCTATTCTCCTTATATTGAGCATATGGGTAATGAGATTTTTTTTTTTCGTTCAGCCTCTGGGCAAACCTCTCCTTCCCCATGGGACAATGTGCAAAGCGCAAATTGCCCAGAGATGTGGCGAAGTACATTATGCACTTTGTCCCAGGTGAAAGTAGAGGTTTGCAGCAGCTGTGAGTGAAAGAACCCTAACAGCCCTGTGTGCCTGTCCTGTGTAACGTAATCCCTATGCTAATAGTGTACCTGTGTGTAATACTTCCGGAAACACTCCCCTAAGCGTAGGGCAGGGTGGTCAGGGCAGTCAGGACAGAAATAGCGGGTGTCACGCCTTATTCCACTCCTGCTACAGACACAACATCTTTTTCGGGGTGGCGCTTGGGTTGAGGTACCAGCAATTGGGGAAATTGGGGAAATGTCGCTCGTGTAGACGGCTCACTACACTGGTGGATGAGGCCACGGAACCTCCTGGATACAGGAGGTTCTCGATGATCTCTTCCTGAAATTTGAGGAAGGATCTTGTTCTCCCAGCCTTTCTGTAGAGAACAAAACTATTATATACAGCCAATTGAATTAAATATACAGACACCTTCTTATACCATCGTCTGGTGCGTCGGGAAACTAAATAAGGAGCCAACATCTGGTCATTGAAGTCCACCCCTCCCATGAGCAAATTATAGTCGTGGACCGAGAGGGGCTTTTCAATGACACTGGTTGCTCGTTCTATTTGTATTGTCGTGTCTGCGTGAATGGAGGAGAGCATGTAAACGTCGCGCTTGTCTCTCCATTTCACCGTGAGCAGTTCTTCATTACACAAGGCAGCCCTCTCCCCACTTGTAACGACCCGTTGGGGGAAGCCCCGGCGACTAGGTCGCACGGTGCCACAGCAGCCAATCTGTTCTAGGAACAAATGTCTGAAGAGGGGCACACTTGTGTAAAAATTGTCCACATAAAGATGGTACCCCTTGCCAAATAAGGGTGACACCAAGTCCCAGACTGTCTTCCCACTGCTCCCCAGGTAGTCAGGGCAACCGACCGGCTCCAGGGTCTGATCTTTACCCTCATAGATCCGAAATTTGTGGGTATAGCCTGTGGCCCTTTCACAGAGCTTATACAATTTGACCCCATACTGGGCGCGCTTGCTTGGGATGTATTGTTTGAAGCCAAGGCGCCCGGTAAAATGTATAAGGGACTCGTCTACGAAGATGTTTTGCTCAGGGGTATACAAATCTGCAAATTTGGTGTTAAGGTGGTCTATGAGGGGCCAAATTTTGTGGAGCCGGTCAAAAGCTGGGTGGCCTCTGGGACGAGAGGTGCTGTTGTCGCTAAAGTGCAGGAAATGCAGGATGGCCTCAAATCGTGCCCTGGACATGGCAGCAGAGAACATGGGCATGTGATGAATTGGGTTCGTGGACCAATATGACCGCAATTCATGCTTTTTGGTTAGGCCCATGTTGAGGAGAAGGCCCAAAAAAATTTTTAATTCGGAAACTTGGACGGGTTTCCACCGGAAAGACTAGGCATAATAGCTTCCCGGGTTTGTGGCTATAAAATGAGTGGCATACCGATTTGTTTCTGCCACGACTAAGTCCAAGAGCTCCAAACCGATCTGAGCTGTCTCAACCCGAACTCCAGACTGGGCGGTGAAAGGGGGAACTAACTGGTGCGGCTGAAGTTGGGGACTGCCAATCAGGGTTTGCCAGCACCTCAGGGACTCTAGGGGCTCTACGGGCCTGTCTGTGCGGTGGCTGCGACGGGGTAACTACTGCACGTGCCACCGTACCAGCTTCAACTGCCCTTCTGGTGCTCGCCACTTCACCATGTTGTACGGCAGTGCTGGTACTAGGTCCAGGATGGGCTGCGCTGCTGGTGTATGCCTCACCACGTAATCCGACAGCGCCGGCCCCACTCTGCTGCCCTTGAAACGGATCCTGCACAACCTGTGGTCTAGCAACACGGGGCCGGGTACGCCTGGTGCTATCAGGGACCTTAACCTCATCGTCCGAACTTTGGGTCAGACTGCCACTGCTTTCTACAGGTTCATATTCTGACCCGCTGGATTCATCAGATGAGGGTTCCCATTCCTCATCCGACTGGGTCAGAATCCTATAGGCCTCTTCAGAAGAATACCCCTTATTTGCCATTTGGTCAACTAAATTTAGGGGGTATTCCCTGAGACTACCCAAGAAAAAAAGCAAGCCTGTCTTACAAATGGGAGGCTAGCAAAGTACCGGAAGCCGCTGCTATTGATAAAAAATATCAAAACTGATTTTTTTATCGCCGCAGCACTTGTGAAGTGATTGTGCAGTGATAAAAAAATTAATAAATTTTTGTCACTGCGGCGGGGCGGGCGTGGGTGAACGCACGTGTGGGCGACCGATCAGGCCTGATCGGGCAAACACTGCGTTTTGGGTGGAGGGCGAACTAAGGTGACACTAATACTATTATAGATCTGACTGTGATCAGTTCTGATCACTTACAGATACTATAAAAGTACCAATGCTGATTAGTGATACGCTAATCAGCGAATCAGTGACTGCGGTGCGGTGGGGTGGGCGCTAACCGACGCTAACTGCCTAACAAAGGGGCCTAAAACTATCCTAAAACCTAACCGTCAATACTAGTGAAAAAAAAAGTGACAGTTTACACTGATCACTTTTTTTCCTTTCACTAGGTCATTGACAGGGGTGATCAAGGGGTTAATTGGGGTGATAGGGTGTGATCTGGGGCTAAGTGTTGTGTTTTGTGTACTTACAGTGATGTGTGCTCCTCTGCTGGGACCAACCGACGAAAAGGACCAGCAGAGGAGCACAGAAGCCATTTAACACATTATATTTATAAATATAATGTGTTAGATGGCTTCTGATTCGTTTTTTTGAAAATCATCAGCCTGCCAGCGACGATCATTGGCTGGCAGGCTGATGACGAACTTGTCCTCTAACTTTTGCCGGCCCGCGATGCGCATGCGCGGGCCGGCTGTGAGCGTAATCTCGCGTCTTGCGAGATGACACGTAGATGCGTGACTGTGCCTGAGTGAGCCGCCTCCGGAATGCGATACTGCTTTAGGCGGTCCGGAGGCGGTTAAACAGTTCAGTGTTTTATTCACACAAAAGGAAAGTGACAACAAAAAGTCAGTTTCAAGGAAAAAACAGTCACCTTGAGTCTGGTGTTTGGAACAGCCACCCACCCTGCACTTTGGCTGCTCCCAGTAAGAGCCGGCCCGGATTGGCTTTACAGCCACACTAAATAACCAATAGTGTCAGTCAGCACTAGTTGCCGCTGACACCTAAAATTACCGGCTCTTACCTCACTGTGGCCAGGAACTTCGGTGACACATATCTTCCGTCAATGATGGCCCCTTGCACTTTCCTACAGCACTTAGGGAGATATAACATCCCTGCCAGTGCTTACTGGTCCACGTATTGATGGTTATGTGGACCTTGCCACAGATAGCATTGTGCAGTGCACACCTGATTTTGGCTGCCACTTGGTTGTGCAGGGCAGGGATGGCTCGTCTGGAAAAGTTGCGGCTGGGAACCACGTACTGTGGGACAGCCACCGCCATAAGGTTTTTAAGAGTCTCTGTCTCCACCAGACGGAATGACAGCATTTTAAAGGACAGGAATTTTGAAATGCTGGCATTCAGGGCCAGGGATTGCTGGTGGGTAGGGGGATACTTCCTCTTTCTCTTCAGTGTTTGGTGAATGGACAGCTGAACCCTTCCATGGGACAGTGTGGAGATGCTTGGTGATGGTGATGAAGTGGTGGTTTTGCTGCCACATCCTCTGTTTGCGGGGTAGCAGGTGCCACTGTCACTCCAGAGGTGGAGGAAGAGGCCGAGACTGCAGCAGAAGAGGGAGCAGGAGGAGCCTGAGATCTTTCGTGGTTTTTGAGGTGTCTACTCCACTGCAGCTCGTGCTTTGCATTTAGATGCCTGGTCATGCAGGTTGTGCTCAGGTTTAGAACATTTATGCCTCGCTTCAGGCTCTGATTGCACAGCGTGCAAAACACTTGCGTCTTGTCGTCAACACATTTTCTGAAGAACTGCCACGCCAGGGAACTCCTTGGAGCTGGCTTTGGTGTGCTCAGTCCCTGGATGCGGTGGGCAGTACTGACTAAGGGGCGGCCACTCTGCTTTTGCACCCTGCTCCCTTTTTTGCTGTGTGGCTGGCGCTGAGTGACCACCACCTCTTCCTCCGAACTGCACACGTCACTCTCTTGACCTTGATTCCAGGTGGGGTCTAGGACCTCATCGTCCCCCACATAATCTTCCACCCACTCCTCACCCCTGCCCTCCTTGCCGGTCTGCACACTGCCATGTCCACATCCTGAAATATAAGTGGTTGGGCATCAGTGCACTCAATCTCTTCCACTTCTGGGACAGGGCTAGGTGGATGGGCCATGGAAACCCTGCCAGCAGAGTCATCAAAAAGCATAAGAGACTGCTGCATGACTTGTGGCTCAGACTGCTTGGCAGATTTGCAAGGGGGTGAGGTGAAAGACAGTTGCCCATGAGCTGCAGGTGCCAACTCTGCGCTTTCAGCAGCGGACCGGGTGGGAGACAATGTGAAGGAACTAGAGGCACTCTCTGCTACCCAATTTACTACTGCCTCTATTTGTTCTGGCCTCACCATTCGTACACCGGTATTCGGGCCTACAAAATAACTCTAAATGTTCTGTCGCCTATGTGCACCTGAGGACGGTGTTTCATTTGTGTGTGTAGCTGGCACAGATCGACCACGTCCTCTCCCTGCAACAGGAGTTTCACCAACACCAGCAGCACCACGACCAGGGCCATGTCCCTTATTTGATGCTTTCCTCACACTTTGAGGTCACCCACAGATGTAACAGACGGATTAACTTTATTAATTTCCCTGTCACGTAGTGCAGGTATACCTAAAAAAAAAAAAAGGGTATATGTCACCCACCAAAGTAACTGTATTACTTTCCCTGTCACGTATGCAGTGCAGGTGTACCTGGAAAAAGAATTGGGTATATGTCACCCACCGAAATAACAGAAGTATTAACTATAGTACTTTCCCTGTCACGTACGCAGTGCAGGTGTACCTGAAAAACAAAATGTGTATATGTCACCCACCAAACTCACAGACTGATTAACTATATTTCTTTCCCTGTCACGTACGCAGTGCAGGTGTACCTCACACAAGCATGGCTGTGATGGCTTCTAAGTGTTCACAGCTTCAAAGCTTGTTGATTGGCTGCCCTGCAGCCTTTCATTAAGCTTTATTAAATGCCCGAACACCGAACTTGAACTTTTCCTGGAAAAGTTCGGGATCGCGTCCGGGTACCCGAACCCGAACTTTACAGTTCGGGTTCGCTCAACACTACTTCTGTCCGTTTGGATCATCAAGAAATCGTTTATGGCCAATCATAGTCAGTCCAACATATGGAGGGTGGAATTCCAACAGGTGGAAACGTCGCATATCAGCCTATGTTGGGGAATGCCGTTGCAGCTCAAGGAGGGTGTGCTTTGCGGTGTACGAGTGGCTGAAGTGCATACAAAGTTTCCAGGCCATTTTTAGGATGTCTTGCAGATGGGTGGAAGACTGCAGGAACCGCTTGACACGTGTGCCATGCAGGGCGCATGGCTCAGCCCTCCTTGACTCACAGACGGATTAACTATATTACTTTCCCTGACACGTATGCAATGCAGGTGTACTTCACACAAACAATTAATATATGTCACCCAACGATGTAACAGACGGATTAACTTTATTAACCATGTTCTTCCCGTTGTCACCATGATTCCGATTTTGAGTTGTCGCGGAGAAAGCCAGGATTTTATTTTTTGATGACGGACATGGAGCAGTTCCTCCTCTGTTTGACTCCGTTTGCCCAGGCAAATGAGGTGCAGAACAGCGTGACACCGTTGTGCCCTGCACATGTGGTATGCGGGAGGGGCACTGTGAATTGTCCCTGCAGTGGAGGCTGAGGACACGGTGGAGGATGAGGAGGCAGAGGCGGACATTGTCGCAGGACCAACGGCGTGAAAACGTGGAGGCAGAAGCGGCGTCACCTGGCCAAGTTGCTGGTGTCGCTGTGCAGGAACCACATTCACCCAGGGGGCCATAAAGGACATGTTTGGTCCTTGACCATAGTTACAGCTAAACACGTTGACGCTGCCGTGCACTTTTTGCAGACACCGACAGGCTCAAGGACTGGCCCACCTTTAGAGTTGAGCGAACACCTGGATGTTCGGGTTCGAGAAGTTCAGCCGAACTTCCCGGAAATGTTCGGGTTCGGGATCCGAACCCGATCCGAACTTCGTCCCGAACCCGAACCCCATTGAAGTCAATTGGGACCCGAACTTTTGGGCACTAAAAAGGCTGTAAAACAGTCCAGGAAAGAGCTAGAGGGCTGCAAAAGGCAGCAACATGTAGGTAAATCCCCTGCAAACAAATATGGATAGGGAAATGAATTAAAATAAAAATTAAAAAAGTAAAAATGAACCAATATCAATTGGACAGAGGTCCCATAGCAGAGAATCTGGCTTCACGTCAGCAGAGAATCAGTCTCTTCATGCCATAGCTAAGAATCTGGCTTCATGTCAGCAGAGAATCAGTCTCTTCATGCCATAGCAGAGAATCTGGCTTCATGTCAGCGCAGAATCAGTCTTCATGTCATAGCAGAGAATCAGGCTTCACGTCACCCACCACTGGAACAGGCCACTGTCACACATTTAGGCCCAGGCACCCAGGCAGAGGAGAGAGGTCCCGTAACAGAGAATCTGGCCTTATGTCAGCACAGAATCTGTCTTCATGTCATAGCAGAGAATCAGGCTTCACGTCACCCACCACTGGAACAGGCCACTGTCACACATTTAGGCCCAGGCACCCAGGCAGAGGAGAGAGGTCCCGTAACAGAGAATCTGGCCTTATGTCAGCACAGAATCTGTATTCATGTCATATTCTGCTGGCTACTGGGACCTGAGGTAGTTGGTTCACTAGGACGTGTGGCTGTGGCAGAACGGCCACGTCCTCTCCCAGCACCAGAGGGTCCACTAACACCACCACGACCATGTCCACGTCCGCGTCCCTTATTAGATGTTTTCCTCATTGTTCCCGTTCACCACAATTTTGAGAATGGCAAATTTGGGAATGCTTTTTCAACCCAGAAAAAAAAGTGTGCTTTTACGGTCACTACAAATAACTTGACCAGCTACAACAGTGCAGATTTGGTTGAATAGAGATGTGAGACCTGTTTTTTTTTTGCGCTGTGTGACAGGTATAGGTTGAATCACAGAATAACACTTCTATCAGCACGCTAGCGTGTGTCTTAGGTTTTTCTGAATGACACTATCAATACCTTCAATGTAAGATTTTCTTTTTGGGATAGATTTCAAGTAGGCCTCAAATACCAGAAACTAGTTATTTTGAGAATGGCAAATTTGGGAATGCTTTTTCAACCCAGAACAAAAAGTCTGCTTTTACGGTCACTACAAATAACTTGACCAGCTAAAACAGTGCAGATTTGGTTGAATAGAGATGTGAGACCTGTTTTTTTTTGCGCTGTGTGACAGTTATAGGTTTAATCACAGAATCACACTTCTATCAGCACGCTAGCGTGTGTCTTAGGTTTTTCTGAATGACACTATCAATACCTTCAATGTAAGATTTTCTTTTTGGGATAGATTTCAAGTAGGCCTCAAATACCAGAAACTAGTTATTTTGAGAATGGCAAATTTGGGAATGCTTTTTCAACCCAGAACAAAAAGTGTGCTTTTACGGTCAATACAAATAACTTGACCAGCTAAAACAGTACAGATTTGGTTGAATAGAAATGTCAGGTCTATTTTTTAGGCGCTGGGTGACAGGCTCAACTTGCCCCTGATGTAATATATGGCCAAAAAATAACCACACTGTTGATGGTTAAATGCACTTGGGTGACACAGGCTCAGCCTGCACCAGATGTAGCATATGGCCAAAAAATAATCAGACTGTTGATGGTTAAATGCACTTGGGTGACACAGGCTCAGCCTGCAGCTGATGTAGGATATAGCACAAAATAACCACACTATCGATGGTTAAATACACTTGGGTGACACAGGCTCAGCCTGCAGCTGATGTAGTATATGGCCAAAAAATAATCAGACTGTTGATGGTTAAATGCACTTGGGTGACACAGGCTCAGCCTGCAGCTGATGTAGTATATGGCCAAAAAATAACCAGACTGTTGATGGTTAAATGCACTTCGGTGACACAGGCTCAGCCTGCAGCTGATGTAGGATATAGCACAAAATAACCACACTATCGATGGTTAAATACACTTGGTGATAGCTCGTGCTGGCGCACCACAAGTCACGAAATGGCCGCCGATTACCCCAGAAAAAAAGTGATCTAAAAACGCTCTGGGCAGCCTCAAAAAAGTGAGCAAGTCAATAATAGCACTTCAATGATCCACAGCTGCAGATTGATCACAGAATGAAGTCTTTTGGAGGAGTTAATCTGCCTAATCTCGCCCTAACGTCGCAGCTGCAACCTCTCCCTATACTGATCATAGCAGAGTGACGTGCGGCGCTACGTGACTCCAGCTTAAATAGAGGCTGGGTCACATGGTGCACTGGCCAATCACAGCCATGCCAATAGTAGGCATGGCTGTGATGGCCTCTTGGGCCAAGTAGTATGACGCTTGTTGATTGGCTGCTTTGCAGCCTTTCAAAAAGCGCCAAGAAAGCGCCGAACACCGAACCCGAACCCGGACTTTTACGAAAATGTTCGGGTTCGGGTCCGTGTCACGGACACCCCAAAATTCGGTACGAACCCGAACTATACAGTTCGGGTTCGCTCATCCCTACCCACCTTCTATTCTACATATGTGTGCAGGGCTGGTACTCTGAAAGGTGCAGAGTCCACCACTTGGAAAGGGAGGGACTGCAGCACCAGCAACTTGGCCAGGAGCACATTCCGCTTCTGCGCAGTTGGATTAGTGCACGTGTACTGTTGTCTCTTGGCAATCGCTTCAGTGATCGATTGCTGATGGAATGACTGTCGAGGAGTGAGAGGAGGAGCAGGAGCATCAGGACCAGCAGATGATGGGAAGGACAGACAGCTCCCTTCGGGTGAGGTGGGGGAGCCTTGACTGCCTGAAATCGGGTGCGTGCCACTGGTTGATTGCAGAGGTTGCTGCGGCAGGCTGGACCACCACCTCGGAGCCACGGTTCTCCCAGAGCACTTTATGATGATGCTGCATAAGTTGACGCAGGGTTCTGGTGCCAACATTGGCACCCTGGCCACACTTCACCTTCTGCCCACAGATTCTACAAATGGCCACATTCACCTCTTCCGACGGCTTAACAAAAAACTGCCACACCGCCTAGTAGGTGATTTTACCCCCAGCACTCCGCAATGACTGACTGCTACCACCACTGCTTCTGTGAACCCCTACACCACTACTTTCTGGGCAGGTAGGCTCCTACGAAGCTGGTGGTCTACCCCGGGCACGTTTGGCTCCTGACCTCCCACTGCTGCCACCCTGCTGACTACCGGCCACGCTAGTGACTTGCTATTCCTACTCTATAATGTTGTTAGATGAGTCTCATTTAGTATCTCCATACACATACACTGGAGGTATATGAGCAAATGTATTATAGACAAAAAAAAATACACAAAAATCATGTGACACAGCTGATAGTTTTATCATCTTTATTTTTAATTTGTTTAGGGAAACTTTTTAATATGCATATATTAAAGGTTATATCTTAATAATTGGCATATGAAAGAAATAGGGCACTTTTGGGTCTTTAGGATCGTTTGTAAAGAAATTTGGTATAAAAAGCCTGTAAATATGCCAAGGGTCTATTGATGTTAGAACATATAACTGCATCACTGAACGGCAAATTTTTTTTTTTTGCCATTAATACACACCAAAAAGGGCTGTAATTTTGTTACTTCACCACACAACAGAAAACACTTTTTTTGTGCCACTAATACACGCAAAAAAGTGCTTTAAAACATATAGGCTGGGCCCCTGACTTAGGTATTGTCGTGACGCCAGCACCTTGATGGTGCAAAATTATGAGAGTGGTTGTAGTATGGAGATAGAAGAATGAGGCAGGGTTTGAATCCAACTAAGAACTTGACTGTTACCAAGATCTTGACAGCAAGCAACTTTAAATCCAGTTATAAAACAGTCTCTGATAAACATGTAGGTTGGATGGGGCAAGTCCCAGTAACACGCGGTATATGTGGCTCAGGCTATAGTAGGAGGTTGTGTACTCACTTGTATTTAGCTCTTTGCCTTGCTCCAATCTCAGTAAACGTAATTCAAGTCCTTATCTTCTACACACAAGTGATGCAACAGATGACCTGTCTGTCCTTGAAGTAATGGTGAGGCTGCTGGAAGCTAATAAACCTTCACCTGATTACAAAGGCACCTAGAGCCTAGAATAATGGCTCTTCTCCTTCCTTTGTCTTTCCACAATAAAATTAGTAAGATCCACTTGGCACTCCAGAAGAGTAGACGGTAGAATAAAGGCTCCACCACTGCCTATTTCCATTGCTTGACACTGAGACCATGAATTGGCTCCTCTGGGCCGTGGAGCCCAAAAGAGAGCTGAGAGGACAGGGGTCCCCCTTGCTCCTCACTCCATCTCCTCCTGCTTCCACAGTCTAACTCCCTACATCTCACCAACCAACTAACTAGGCTTGAACTGTGCTATATATATACTGTGGTGCTATCCCCATCTAGTGGTGGCATGTGTGAAGTGCACCTAACAGCCTGATAACAGGGATCTTTATACAAAAGTGCAATACATGTTACAACATACAATATAACAGGATTTGCAGTGCCCACGTACACTAGTGGGACACTGCAACTGCACCGCTGAATGGAATATAATATATTATTTTTTTGCCACTAATATACGCCAAAAAGGGCTTTAGAAAATATAACTGCACCGCTGAACGGAAAATAGGCCATTATTTTTTTCCAATTATACACTCCACAAAACGCTTTAGAACATATAACTGCACCGCTAAACGGCAAATAATATATATTTTTGTGCCACTAATACATGCCAAATAGGGCTCTAGAACATATAACTGCACCGCTGAACGAAAAATAGGCCCTTACTTTTTTCCACTTATACACTCCACAAAACACTTTAGAACATATAACTGCACCGCTGAACGGCAAATAATATATAATTTTGTGCCACTAATTGTCACTACCAGAGCTTTGGGACGTTCTCACAGCTCTGTTTCTCCACCCCTGTGATGATGTCACTACTAGAGCTTGGAGGAGTTCTCACTGCTCTGTTTCTCCGCCCCTGTGATGAAGTCTTTACTTTCTGTTTCCTTCCTCCCAACTGTTCCTCCTGCGGTTGATTTCCCTGCCTTTAAATCACCCCTCCTCCTATTGTAGGGCGTGGATTATATTTCTCATTTCAGTTGTAGCTCTTGCTTGAGTATCTTCACTTGTAGCTATCAGTTCACTGGACCTGTGTTCTGCTGCAGCAAGCACTCCGAATATTGCCAGCTGTCCTTGGATCCGTCTTCTCTGCGGCTGCAGCACCTTAGCTGTGCAGACATTGTTGTGTACCTGGTTATTTTCTGACTGGATCTGAGGTGGCCACGGTTCCCTCCATATACTGAGCAGGGCACCGGTGGCCGTGCCCCTTCCACTATTGTAGGGGTTACAGTGGTCATCAGTCTTAGGTACGCGGGCATGCCTCGTTCCGCCATTTGGATCCGGGCATGTGCTTTAGCAGCATAGGGAGAGCTTTGAGGGTCTGACAGGGGTCACCCTTTATCCTCCCTAGTTTGGGTCCGGTCAGTAGCTCTTTTTACTGTGTATACTCTTGTTGCTCACATACAGCCGTGACATTATAATCCACCAAAACCGTCCTTTTTTGACATGGATCCGCTTTCTGGCCTGGTTGACCGCATGCAGGGTCTTTCTTTGGAAGTAGCGGATCTCCGTCAATCTATGACTCAGCTTCAAGCATTGGGCTCTGCTCCGGCTCATGGAGTCTGTTGCGAGCCAAAGGTCTCACTTCCGGAAACGTTCTCCGGGGGCAGTGAGAATTTTGTTCGCTTCAGAGACTCATGCAAACTCCATTTTTGCTTGTGTCCCCACTCTTCTGGTAAGGAGGAGCAGAGGGTGAGGATTGTCATCTCCCTGCTCAGGGGTAATGCTCAGACTTGGGCTTTTTCGCTGCCATCAGGGGATCCCTCCCTTCGATCCGTGGAAAGATTTTTTGTGGCCCTGGGGCAGATATATGATGACCCGGATCGTGTTGCTCTGGCCGAATCTAACTTATGTGTTTTATGCCAGAACAAACTGTCTGCAGAGCTTTATTGTTCTGAATTTCGGAGATGGGCAGCTGATTCAGGTTGGAATGATGCTGCACTCCGGAGTCAGTTCTGTCATGGTCTCTCAGAGAGATTGAAAGATGCGTTTGCTTTCCATGAGAGACCAACGTCCTTAGAGTCTGCCATGTCATTGGCGGTACGCCTTGACAGGCGTCTAAGAGAAAGAAACAAGACCTCTCTGTCCAGCCATTGTCAGTCTAGGGGCAATGGTGTGGACTCATTCAGTGTGCAGGGGCCTCATCCTGTCTCGCTCCCCTCTGAGGAGGAGCCCATGCAGCTAGGTCGACTTGCCCCTGATAAAAGAGGATTTAGTCCTCAGAGTATGGTGTGTTTTTGTTGTGGGGGCATAGGTCATTTGGCAAATGTTTGTCCGTCTAGGAGATTCTTGAACTGTACTAAGAGCGATAATAAGAGAAAAACCTCAAAAGGTAAATCATCAAATTCTGCTTCATCTGCTACTTTGGGCAAAGTTGATGTAGGAATTGATGCTTTTCCTCTGACCTGCAGTTCCCGTTTTCTCCTGTCTGCCAGGGTGGCGCTAGAGAGCAAAGTCATTTCTTGTGAGATTTTTGTCGATAGTGGAGCGGCCGTCAATCTTATTGACACTCAATTTGTAGCCATGCATGGTTTTCAGGTTTGCACATTAGAAAAGGATATACCTGTTTTTGCTATTGACTCTGCTCCACTCTCACAGAGATCTCTGAAGGGCATTGTTCACAATATCCGGCTAGCTGTAGGTGACACTCATGTGGAGGATATATCTTGTTTTGTCCTTAACGGATTGCCTTCTCCTCTAGTTTTGGGGTTACCCTGGCTCACTAGACATAACCCCACTATTGATTGGCAAGGAAGGCAAATAAATGAGTGGAGTGACTTTTGTAGAGAGAATTGTCTCACAGCGACTTTTGCAGAGGTGTCTACTAAAACTGTGCCATCATTTCTCTCTGATTTCTCGGACGTGTTTTCCGAGAGCGGTGTTCAGGAGCTACCTCCTCACCGGGAGTTTGACTGTCCCATTAACCTCATTCCCGGCGCCAAGCTGCCAAAAGCACGCCTCTACAATCTCTCACAACCGGAAAGAATCGCAATGCGAACTTATATCTCCGAGAGTCTCGATAAGGGGCATATTCGTCCCTCAAAGTCACCTGTGGCCGCGGGTTTTTTTTTTGTTAAAAAAAAAGATGGCTCTCTGAGACCTTGCCTAGATTTTAGGGAGCTGAACCGTATCACAATTCGCGATCCCTATCCCCTTCCTCTGATCCCGGACCTCTTCAACCAAATTGTTGGGGCCAAGGTTTTTTCCAAATTGGATTTGAGAGGCGCGTACAACCTGGTCAGGGTCAGAGAGGGGGATGAATGGAAAACGGCCTTTAATACCCCTAACGGGCATTTCGAGAATCTCGTTATGCCTTTCGGCCTGATGAATGCTCCGGCCGTCTTTCAGCATTTTGTTAATAGTATTTTCTACCATTTAATGGGGAAATTTGTATTGGTGTATCTTGATGATATTTTGATTTTTTCCCCTGATGTTCAGACCCATCAGGATCATCTTTTTCAGGTTCTGCAGATTCTGCGGGAAAATAAATTGTACGCCAAGCTGGAGAAATGTCTTTTTATGGTATCGGAGATTCAATTTCTGGGTTTTCTCCTCTCTGCTTCTGGTTTTCGCATGGATCCGGAGAAGGTCCGTGCTGTACTTGAGTGGGAGCTTCCTGAGAATCAGAAGGCATTGATGCGCTTTCTGGGTTTTGCGAACTATTACAGAAAGTTCATTTTGAATTATTCCTCTGTTGTCAAACCCCTTACTGACATGACAAAAAAGGGGGCGGATTTTTCCTCTTGGTCGGAGGAGGCGCTTGCAGCCTTTTCTAAGATTAAAGAGAGTTTTGCGTCTGCTCCCGTCTTGGTGCATCCCAATGTTTCCTTACCTTTTATTGTTGAGGTGGATGCTTCTGAGGTGGGTGTGGGTGCAGTTTTGTCCCAGGGCCCTTCTCCTGCCAAATGGCGACCCTGTGCCTTTTTCTCTATAAAACTCTCCCCGGCAGAGAGAAACTATGATGAGGGAGATAGGGAGTTGTTGGCCATCAAGTTGGCTTTCGAGGAATGGCGCCATTGGTTGGAGGGGGCCAGGCACCCTATCACCGTTTTTACCGACCATAAGAATCTGGCATACTTGGAGTCGGCCAGGCGTATGAATCCGAGACAGGCCAGATGGTCTCTGTTCTTCTCCAGATTCAATTTTGTCGTTACATTCCGACCTGGGATCAAAAATGTGAAGGCTGATGCTCTCTCTCGCTGTTTTCCGGGAGGAGGAAACTCAGAGGACCCGGGTCCCATTTTGGCGGAGGGGGTAGTTGTTTCTGCTCTATATTCCGATTTGGAGGCCGAGGTCCAGGCTGCCCAGACTGAGGCACCTGCCCGTTGTCCTTCTGGGAAGTTGTTCGTGCCTCCTGAGCTACGTCACAAACTCTTCAAGGAGCATCATTATACGGTTCTTGCTGGTCACCCCGGGAGTAGTGCCACGGTAGATCTCATTGCTCGGAGATTTTGGTGGCCGGCTCTTCGTAAGTCGGTGGAGGGTTTTGTGGCTGCTTGTGAGACGTGCGCTCGTGCTAAGGTCCCTCGTTCACGGCCTTCAGGTTCCCTTCTCCCGTTACCCATACCTTCCCGTCCTTGGACACACCTGTCCATGGACTTTATCACGGATCTTCCTCGCTCCTCAGGGAAGTCGGTGATACTGGTGGTGGTGGACCGTTTTAGCAAGATGGCTCATTTCGTACCTTTCCCTGGTTTACCCAATGCTAAAACGTTGGCGCAAGCTTTTGTCGACCATATTGTTAAATTGCACGGCATTCCCTCTGATATTGTTTCCGATAGAGGCACGCAGTTTGTGTCCAGGTCCTGGAAGGCTTTCTGTTCTCGCCTGGGGGTTCGGCTGTCCTTCTCTTCTGCTTTTCACCTGCAGTCGAATGGTCAGACTGAGCGCCTCAATCAGAATCTGGAGACATATTTGCGCTGTTTTGTGGCAGAGAACCAGGAGGATTGGTGTTCATTTCTCCCTCTTGCTGAGTTTGCTCTGAACAACCGTCGTCAGGAATCTTCTGATAAGTCACCATTCTTTGGTGCATATGGGTTCCATCCGCAGTTTGGGACATTCTCGGGAGGGGCTCTTTCTGGTTTACCTGAGGAGGAGAGATTTTCCTCGTCTTTGTCTACCATTTGGCAAAAGATTCAGAGTAATCTTAGAAAGATGAGTGAGAAGTATAAGCGTGTGGCTGATAAGAGACGTGTGCCTGGTCCGGACCTGAATGTGGGTGATCTGGTGTGGTTGTCTACAAGAAATATTAAACTGAAGGTTCCCTCCTGGAAATTGGGTCCCAAGTTTATTGGGCCTTATAAAATCTTGTCAGTCATCAATCCTGTTGCCTTCCGTCTTGATCTTCCACGGGTTTGGAAGATACATAATGTATTTCACAGATCTCTCTTAAAACCATATGTCCAGCCCACGGTACCCTCCTCTTTGCCTCCTCCTCCGATTTTGGTTGATGGCAATCTGGAGTTTGAGGTTTCCAGAATTGTGGACTCTCGCATTGTCCGCGGTTCTCTTCAGTACCTCGTTCATTGGAAGGGTTATGGTCCTGAGGAGAGGATGTGGGTTCCGGTGTCAAACATTAAAGCCACTCGCCTCATCAGGGCATTTCATAGGGCTCATCCTGAGAAGGTGGGTCCTGGGTGTCCGGAGTCCACCCGTAGGGTAGGGGGGGGTACTGTCACTACCAGAGCTTTGGGACGTTCTCACAGCTCTGTTTCTCCACCCCTGTGATGATGTCACTACTAGAGCTTGGAGGAGTTCTCACTGCTCTGTTTCTCCGCCCCTGTGATGAAGTCTTTACTTTCTGTTTCCTTCCTCCCAGCTGTTCCTCCTGTGGTTGATTTCCCTGCCTTTAAATCACCCCTCCTCCTATTGTAGGGCGTGGATTATATTTCTCATTTCAGTTGTAGCTCTTGCTTGAGTATCTTCACTTGTAGCTATCAGTTCACTGGACCTGTGTTCTGCTGCAGCAAGCACTCCGGATATTGCCAGCTGTCCTTGGATCCGTCTTCTCTGCGGCTGCAGCACCTTCAGCTAAGTGTGCAGACATTGTTGTGTACCTGGTTATTTTCTGACTGGATCTGAGGTGGCCACGGTTCCCTCCATATACTGAGCAGGGCACCGGTGGCCGTGCCCCTTCCAGTATTGTAGAGGTTACAGTGGTCATCAGTCTTAGGTACGCGGGCATGCCTCGTTCCGCCATTTGGATCCGGGCATGTGCTTTAGCAGCATAGGGAGAGCTTTGAGGGTCTGACAGGGGTCACCCTTTATCCTCCCTAGTTTGGGTCCGGTAAGTAGCTCTTTTTACTGTGTATTCTCTTGTTGCTCACATACAGCCGTGACACTAATACACGCAAAAAAGGGCTGTAATTTTCTCACTCCACCACACAACGGCCATTTTTTTCCCACTAATACAATCCAAAAAATGCTTTAGTATTCTCAGAATGAAGTACCGCACACCGTTGTCGCTGGTGCTAGCAAAAGACTTTGTTAGTCGTAATCTGTAGTAGAAAAAATTGCTGCACACAGCTAGTTCAATTTGCCATTGATTAGTGAAATGTAGTAATCACAATTATTTCATGTTGCATACATGATCCAGTGGATGCCCATATATCTCAGTCATATTGCATGAGTACCGTACGTTTCGGTCTGTTTCGGCCTTCTTCAGCGGTATACGATCTGGCAGTGACAGTGGGCAGGAGCGCTGGATCACAGGTCTAAAAAATGCTTTAGAACATATACTAACTGTCAGTCGTTACCTCTGGCTGTGACCTTCTGTCTATGCTCTCGCTGCAGCTCAGTTTCTGTGTGTTCTTTGATTACTTATGGGTTAACTCCCCTGTGTGCCTATTAGGAGATAATCCTCTCTGTCTGCTCAATGGGTGTGGCTTCTCTGCTGCACCCATGGAACCTGTATATAAGGCTGAGGTTTCCTCAGTTCTGTGTCAGCTCTCCTGGTGTGTGTTGTCTTGTCCTGCTCCTGGTTTGTACTCTCTCTCCCATGCTGCTGACCCATGGGATCCGTGTCTGTCTGTCTGTCTGTGCTCTGTGGGTTTCCTACTTGTTCATTCCCGTCCTCCTTGATGTCCTCTTTCCTGTGTTTCTGCTATCTGTTCTGCCAGTTATGTTTTAGTTACCTTGTGTGTATTCATGTCTCTGTTCAGCAAGCCCTTGCTGCACCTTTCTTTGCAGCAGAGTGCCATGGGTAGGCCATGCAGTTTACTACTGGTGGAGCAAGTCCTTCTCTGCTCATTGTCACTCCTGTTTCCTTGCTATGTACTCCTGCTTGTGTTATTAGTTGCCCTGTTTGTATTTGCCTGTCTATGTTATGTATGCCTATGTGCCGTCGGTACCTTCTGGTACCTGTTGTCCATTCGTTCTTGCTGTCACTGTCTAGTTCACGCTCCAGAGTGGACCCTGGCAACTTCCTGCTGCAAAGCCTAACCCTACCATCTGGGGCCCTAGTGAATACCAGGAGTTGCTTAGTCACAAACCCTCTGGAGTATTACTAGACAGTGGCGCAGTGGGGGTTTTCTCCCACTGTGCTGACGGTACATAGAGCTCATGTTTTGTCTGTGCTGCCTTTCCTGGTTTTGTTTGTGCAATAAACTCTTGTGTGTCTGTACCTGATTTCTGTTTGTTTATTGCTTGACTACACGGTGGTCTCTCCTGGAACCTCCAACTCGTGACACTAACTGCACAAGGGCAAATAAGACATATAAATATTTCCTTGTAATAAACACTGTTAATGGCTGTATCACACAGCACTTTCACCCTAATGAGAACGGTTTGCTGGAATTACAGAGCTGTATAATGGAAATTTGGATCCGCAGTCAGTGCAGCAAGGTGTAATAGGATTTTTCCTATTACCCAGGCTGTACACGCCTACTGAACCCTGTTCTGCTTCAATACTGTGTAATAATTCCTCCCTATCCTTTCCCTGAGCTTTCATTGAGCAAAATATAAGTTTTCAAGTCTTTCCTAGCACTGTCCCTAACGCCTGCTGACGTCTCAACCTGCACTAAGTACACTGGAAAATGGCTGAATCCGAAATGGCTGAGGCTATTTATAGGGCTGTGACATCACAGGGCTGGCTGGCCGCTGATTGGCTGCATGCAAGGCATTGTGGGTGATCCCTCGTTCTCAGAGTTCCTTGCTCCGTGTCCTACCACGTGCAGCAGCCATTTTAGGAAAAAATGGGATTCGTTACCACGAAGCGTGAGGAAATTCGGATTCGGTGCAAATCAAATTTTTCCTGAAATTCGGATCGAATTCCACTTCGCCAACTTCGATTCCCTTATCTCTAGTTAGCACCCCAATAGCATTCTGAGGACAGTGCATGTCTTTTACCCAATGGGTCAATGTTTTTCATGGCAGCTGCGATGCATCACCACAGCAACAAGATGAAATCCTATTAACCTCCATATGTCAGTTTGGTTCTCGCACCAGCCACTTTTAGGCTCCTCATCCATGGATTTTCTTACATCCACAACAGAAGCAGGGTCGAGTCTTCGTCACCCCTTCCTCCTATCATGTGTGTGAAGTGAAACGTTCACATGCGATGTTAGAGCTGATCAACCTGGACGAGAGTAGCCCAGAACAACAGAACGGTCTCCCTTTATGCAGCTTGGTCCGCTGCATTACAACTCAGTGGAATTCCACCTTGCATATACTGGAGTGTCTGTACAAGCAGTATAAAGCTGTGAATAAGTCAGATAAAGGAGATATATTTGGGGAGATTCTAGAGAATTTGTTCAGGGAAGCCTTTATGGAAAGTGTGTTTTATACAGTTGAACTAGTTCTGCAACCCCTAGCAATAAAAATAAACTCTTTTTTTTTCTGAATATGAACAGACAAAAATTCAAGTTAACAGTTCATAGATAGTGTTGATCTAGCATGCTCAGCCGAACACCAGTTCGGCTCGAGCATCTCGATGCTCGGCACATGGCAGTATTGGGCCGAATACCAGATGTGCTCGAGCGCCATGCTCGAGTCTCCTCACTGTAATGCTGTAGCCATGTTGGTTACTGGCATTACAGTGATTGGCTATTTAGCACCTGATGACATGTGTTCAGCTCAGTCTTTGTCAGGGAGAGCTGTGCTGAGGAAGGGACAGACAGTGTAGGGAGTGATATAGGAATAATTTTATTAGAAAAACTTTTCAGAGACCCAAAAGTCCTTTTTAGGACTATTGTTGTGTGTGGCAGCAGCAATATATATGTGCGCATCCCAAAAATATCTGTGACATACAGTGTACTTTTTCAATAGACGGTGTCCGTTTCTGACAGTGACAATAGCTGCGCCACATCTGCAGTGTAACATGTGCGCTGAAAAATATTATCTGTGAAATACAGTGTACTTTTTTCGTAGACGCTGCAAACAGTGACATTACCGGTGGTACCTCTCCTGTATAACGTTTACTCATCCCAAATAAGTTTTTAAATTTGTTTGCGTATACAATTCCAATTCCTACGCTACTGTACGTATGACAGGGCCTGCGGCCACTTGCCATCTGCCTCCACTCAGGGCCTTCGGTCACTTGCCTCTGGGCAGGGCCTGCGGCCACTTGCTGCCTCCGTGCAAGACCTACTGCCTCTGGGCAAGGCCTGCAGTGACTTTCTGCTTCCGTGCATGGCCTGCAGTCACTTGCTCCTTCGTGCAGGGCCTGCTGTCACTCGCTGCCTTCCTGCTAGACCTGCTGTCACTCGCTGCCTTCGTGCTAGGCCTGCTGTCACTTGTAGCCTCTGTGCAGGGCATACAGCCACTTGCTGACACTTGCTGTCTCTGTACGGAACCGGCTGACACTTGCCTCCTACTGGTGTCCTGACACATAAAATTAACAAGGTAGGAGGCAGGAAGTTAAGTTGAAGCTAAAGGGGTCCTATGGTGAAGACCTCAGGAAGGACCCAGTGTGACTGGAGTAGCCTACAGTGTCTATTCACGATCTACAGTTTTGCACAATGCTGTATGGGAGCCACATTCCTCCTTGGACAATGTGGACAATATTAACGGAAATTGTATGTATTTTCAAAGGGTATAGTATACGCTACACCTGGAGATAGTATGGGTGAAGTTAGAGATCCTACCCAGATCTGTTACAATGGGAGGTAGCTCCATCCTGGCTGGGATTTCTTCTTGTATGGATTACAGCTGTCCCTTCTATGGCAATAAATTGGAATCTACCTCAGAACAAGAAATTTTCAGTAAATGTCAACTTATGCCCAACTAAACTGTTTTCTATGCTATTCTATCTATTTGTACCTGGGGTGCTGGCGTCGTGAACATTAGGGACCCTGCCTTCATTGCACGTAATGCGGGCATATCTGTCGCCTCCGGGAGGAGACTACCCTCGCTGCACACTGTCCCAGGGAGCTACAAAATGGCAATAGAGACGGTGCATTCTTCTGTCCTCATTCTCACTTATAGCCATGCTCACACATATAAGCTGGGGCTATGTATGCTGCACGGGTCCTGTAACATGTTGCCACTCCTCAGTCCCTGTGTCTTCTGGTTAGTGCAAAGTAAAGATCTTGTGAAACCCTTAAGACTGCCTCTGACCTTGAAGTTATGCGGGCAGGTGGGTTCCCGGCTAGCCTGGTTTCGTCGTGGAGAGGGGCGCAGGAGGAAGTGTGCTTGGCCCATAACCCAGAGGTTGATGGATTGAAACCATCCTCTGCTAACCTGGTACGGGATCCCAAGCTTGTCTTACACCGGTATGAAGTTATTGGTGCAGTTTGGTTACCTCATCTTTGATGTCCATGCTGCCGTGTGCCTGTTCCGTCAGCTGGGCTCAGTTTTCTTACATATACCTTGTAGACTTTCCAGAGTTAAATTTAACGATTAAACTCTCGGGAATGAACTGCATTGGGGGTCTACAGTAAATTTTTACTCGGTGCAGTCATTATAGATGATACAATATGTTATCTGGGTTTTAAAGCGAGTAGCTTTACACAGTGAATCCTACCATATAGGTTACAAGTAAAGGGCTTCCTTTTTATGGCCGATGTCTAATAAGTTGATTTTCTTCCTCTAATTAAAAATTTAAGTCTATAAACAGAGGTAAGACTGTTGATCAAGGAGGCAGATAGAGACATTTCAGTGTTATGACTGGATTCACAAATTCTGTCTTTTCAGGCAGAATCAAAGAAGTTTCGGTCTCAGGTTTATACCCGATTCTATGAAATGGTATTTTTACCTAATATCTGGGATATGTTATCTTTAGATTTGACCCCCCTCCCCCCCCCCCCATGTTAATTTGGTACATCTCCTGTGGTGCTGTCAGGAGGGAAGAGCTGGAAAATAGGAATTAGACTTACCG
Source organism: Bufo bufo (assembly GCF_905171765.1). Lineage (NCBI taxonomy): Eukaryota > Metazoa > Chordata > Amphibia > Anura > Bufonidae > Bufo > Bufo bufo. The sequence continues at coordinate 37,598,594 of NC_053392.1, read as the reverse complement.
GTATTTCACTTTCCAGAGATTCCCTCATGACAGCACTCGTACATTCCCTCCCTTATTAACTACTATGTAAATATTGCATATAAGATTTTCAGATGATTTTATTAAATCGGTTGCATCCATCCTGGTGTAGTAATCCGGAAAAACACTGGTGGGTGGAGGTGGGAGGGACCTTTTAACCTCTCTGTTTCCTGTCCCAAGAAGGTCAAAGGGGAACAACCTCCTGTGGTGCTGTCATGAGGGAATCCCTGGAAAGTGAATTACCGGTAAGTCTAATTCCTATTTTTTATTTTTTATTTTTTTTACAGAACACGAGGAAATTTGGCTTTGAGGTGAATCTAATTTATCCTGAAATTCAGAATGAATTCCACTTTGTATGATTCGATTCGCTCATTTCTACTCATCAGAGATGCATGTAAAATACATACGCTCTTCGAAGAGGACACCAGATTTCTCATTAGAGACAGCTGCACCTGATGTTCCTTACCATATGGCTGCAACTGCCACTGCCACCATCATGACACTGCCACTACCATCCTACCATTATGTTCCCTACAATTTGGCTTCTGCTGCCACTATACCATTGCCGCTGGCTGTCAGCTGATCATAAATTGATGTATCGTATGGCTGCTGCTGCCACTGTAACGCCCCAGAGTGTCGTTACCACCTTTTCACCTCCCTACTATCTCCTATGATTAACCTAACGTGATCCTATGTATTAATTTCCAGGTCTTGCAAAGTGTGTATTCATATTTTTTGTTATGTAACTGTTCAAGTGTGTTATGCCTGGTTCACCAGCAGGTGGCAGCAAGCACGGCAGAGCTATCTTACATAGAATGGAGCTTTCCTTTCTATTCTAACACCCCCCTCTGTGGTGTGGTGGGCATTGCCCCACTTGCTAAAGGGAGGGAGGAGCTTAGTTTAGAGTTAGTCTAGAGTACCCCCTGCTAGGGGAAGGCAGCAAGAGCCCATCCCTGTTGGACAAGCCCTGTCTTGGCCAGCTTGAGCACCCAAAGCTCAGCTGGACACGGAGGCTAAAGGCTGAAGCCTCAAAGACCAGGAGTAAAATGTTCCCTGGACAGAGCTAGAGATGGACCAGATTACAGAGCAAAGTACAGCCTATAGCTAAAGCTAAATTCTACAGTTATCTGTAGAATTATATATAGAGAGGAGTTTGCCTGCCCCAATTAATGCCAAAGCCTGCTGGAAACCAAGGCAAAGCCTGTAAATAGAGATGTTGCAAACATAGAATTTTCCGTTTGCGAACAGCGTACGCGAATTTCTGCAAATGTTCGTGAACGGACGAACTGGGCGAACCGCCATAGACTTCAATAGGCAGGCGAATTTTCTTTTGGCACAGGTTGCAAATGGCATTGCTGTTATCAGAGGCAGACACACAAAAAAAATGCCACACTGCTGAGCTTTGCAATGACGGCATTCTGGTGGTGGCAACAGCATGCGTTGATTGGCGTGCTGTCTGGTTGACCCCGGGTGCCGATACATGCTGTCTGACTGTGCCACTAGCTCCTTGCGACGACCTCCCCCTTCTTCCAACTCGTCTCCTCCTTCTCTCTGTCTCCCCTTCTGAACTTTCCCCCTCTTCTTCTTCTCTTCGAGCAGGCACCCACGTGGCATCCACGGACACATCGTCATCATCAACCACTTCACTTGTATCTGACACCTCAGCAAAGGAAGCAGCAGCGGGTACAACATCATTATCATCATTACACTGTAGGTCCATGTGTGTAATGCTGCCTGACTGAGACATATCCCTGTTATCTCCATCCTCTGGCAATAATGGTTGCGCATCACTAATTTCATCCAACTGATGTGTAAATAACTCCTCTGAGGGACCCATTGAAGCGGCTGTGGTGGCTGTGGTGGTGGTGGTGGTGGTGGCGGCGGGAGGGAGAGTGGTAACTTGAGAGCAGGTGACTAAAGCTGAGCTGGAGGAGGTTGGTGAGTCAAGGTTCTTAGCGGAAGCTGTTGAAGATTGGGTGTCCTGTGTAAGCCAGTCAACTATTTTCTCTGAATTTTTTGGGTTCAGGGTACGTGGCCTCTGAACACTGGGCATTATTCCAGGTCCAGTGGAAATCACAGCACCACGACTATGACGGCCCCTGCGGGGTGGCCTGCCTCTGCCTGTCATTTTTTTTTAGATAAGTGGTACTATGCGTGCAAGGTACTGTGCCACCCTATATAAGTGGTGGGCAGTGGGCACAGTACAGTCTGTGTGGGCCAGACACACACTGGCTTGCAACAGGGATTATATCACAGAAAAATATTAAATAGAATTTTATCTGCAAGGTATTTGTGAGTGAGTGACACCCTGTAACGGTATGAGTGGTGGGCTAGCCAGTGGCCACAGTACAGTCTGTGTGGGCCAGACACACACTGGCTTGCAACTGTGATTATATCACAGAAAAATATTAAATTGAATTTTTTTTATCTAAAAGGTATCTGTGAGTGACACCCTGTATGAATGGTGTGCACACAGTACTGTCTGTAGGCCAGACAGTCACTCACTGGCTTGCAACTGCTATTATATCACAGAGAAATAATAAATTGATTTTTTTTTATCTGCAAGGTATTTTCTGTCACACCCTGTATGAATGATGTGCACACAGTACTTTCTGTGACTGAGCCTGCAGCCTCTCACACACGGGCAGGCAACTGCAATATATATAAATATAAAAAATTTAAAAAAAGCAGACTGATGTACCAGCCCTAAAAAGGTCTTTTTGGGGTGCTGTCAGGACGCTGTCCTTACAGCAGATGAGTTTGTGGATACAGAACACTGCCCTAGCTAACGCTTTCCCTATTGAATCAGCAGCAGCACTGTCCCTCCTCTCACTGAGAATGCAGCTTCCGAATGAATCTAAAACGGATGCTGTCCAGGAGGTGGGAGGGTCTGGGAGGGAGGGTCTGCTGCTGATTGGCTGGAATGTGTCTGCTGACTGTGAGGTACAGGGTCAAAGTTTACTCAATGATGATGTATAGGGGGCGGACCGAACATCGCATATGTTCGCCCGCCGCGGCGAACGCGAACAAGCTATGTTCGCCGGGAACTATTCGGGACATCTCTACATGTAAATCGTTTTGGAGGAAAGTTTATTCAAATAAAGCTGTTATCAACTTCATCACAAGGTCTGGACTCAATTTATTTCATCATCCCCTTCGTCAACTATCCCTATTCTGCATTGGAGCCAACGCCTGGGGTTTCAGCGTATCCTGGTTGGAGCACCATGACACATGCACTAACATTAAAGTACATTTAGGCTACCCCCTACACCACTCTGGCATTCCTACACCTCGGTGCTATCCACAGTATCACTAAAAGGGGCCCTGTGCCCTTGTTGCTTCACTGCAACTGGCGTCACGACAAAACAAGTAATTTTTACCCTATTAAAGGGATCCCTAGCGGCAGCGACACTGCACCACTATCATGCCACTGTATGCCTGCCTACAATCTTCATGGCTGCTTCTCTCTGCTGCTACTACCCTAATTCCATTACAATTACTGCTACACAACCACCACTACTACTACTACCCCTAAAAGCCTAAACACACATCAACACAACTGCCCTTTCTGTTTCATGCTGTGCTGCTACTGCTTCCACTAACATTGTGGACACATGCCACGATTACCCTACCCTTTCCACAACCACACTGTACTGCTTCTGCTCCCAATTAAAAGGGAGAATTTTTCCAGGCTCGTTCAGAAGAAGTCACTCTTTTTTCTGACAATTAGAAGGGATTCTAACCCTATCAAGGTATAATTTTTGGACACTTGACCCCAACAAGCCACTGTATCTTTTATTTATCACCGTGTTTTTTTTTGTTTTTTTTACTGTACGTTTTTATTAATGCAAATGTACATATTTTCAATTATACAGAAAAAAGAACAAAAAATGGAACATCAAAGCATGTGCAGTGGCATTCAGAGGAACACTGAGATGTGAAGAAATACAGAATCAGCTTATACAGCAGTAAAAATCCCATATCTATAACCTAAGATTCAATACAAGAACCCATGACAAAGGACAAAACAACCAACAAAACACAGAGGAAGGGAACTAACAAGGGGAAGCAAGAGTAAGAGGGGGAAGGGAGGCGAGACCTCTAGGAACATGTCGAGTAGGAGACCCAGGGTAGCCAGATTGCTTGGAATTACTCCACGGCGTTGTTGAGAGACGCCGTGAGATATTCCATGGATATTAAGTCACAGACACTAGTCAGCAGCATGGACTTGGTAGGAGGTCTAGTCTGCTTCCAGGAATTGGCAATCAGGGATTTGGCTGCTGCACACAAAGAGAGGAACAGCCTGGAGAAACACTTATTCAAACCCAGAGATAGAAGGTTAAGTAGATAAACCTTTGGGTCTAGTGGCACGGGGGAGACAAAAAGGGACTGAGCCACCTCCTCCACCTCTTCCCAAAACCGGGTGATATGGGGGCATGTACAAAAAATATGGTACACGGAACCCACATTGCTCAAGCGCCACCAGCAAACAGATGGAATAGTGGAGTTTATTGAATATAGGAGGGCAGGGGTATGGTACCAGTGCATAAGAAGCTTGTGCATGGTCTCCTTATACGTGGTGCAAATAGAGCACTGGGCTGCCCTATTCCATATAGTCTGCCAGGCGGTGCGAGAGAGAGGCGACCCAGGGGCGTCCATTTATCCATGTATGCATGATGGGGGAGGGTCTCACTTTCTGCCTATGTAGCTAGGAGGCGATAGATGAGGAAAAATCAGACCTCTCATCCCAGTGCCCTATGGGCACAAACGCTCAAATGGGGTGGGAAGTGACACCTTAAGTGATCCAAACGTAGACTGTTGGCAAGTCAGGGGAGGGCAGGGGGAAGAGCCTCCTCTTCTTCACCAGGGGCTCCCATTTTCTGTTACCTTTATTCTACAAGAAACACACTAACAACTTGTTAACTCTTTGCTGGGAGGTGATCGGCCACAGCTTTTATTATCAATATGTAAACTCTTATAAATATATATAAATATAACATCGGGCGGTAATGCCAACCGCCGGTGACCCGGCGGGCAAGTACGCCAACAACTTCCAACAATACTCTGCCATCTCAAATTCCGCCAGCTGTGACTTTGCAATCAGAAACCAACAGAATTGCACTTGAAAGAGAGAGAAAAGAAAAATATATCATAAATTATCCATCATTATCATGAAAACAGCAATAAGCCTAAATAGACCACTTAAGGGAGGGAGGGCGGGCAAATCAGCTTCCACGGACAAGAGGAAGTCCAGCAGGGAGGAGGGGGTATATATGCTCTCTAGATAGGAGGGGTTATCAAGCTATCCCCATTAGGCAGGGCCCGGAAGATGCTTCCATAATTAACCCCCACATGCCCAAAATGCTGCATCAAAATCACTTTGGGGGCCATCTCCGATAACGAACCATGCTCAGGAAAGGGAAGGGGAACCACCAGTCCCTAAGCACCCTCCCTAACCTGTCAGGTGCTTACCAGACTGTTGGCAAGTTGGGGGAGGGCAGGGGGAAGAGCCTCCTCTTCTTCACCAGGGGCCCCCATTTTCTATTACCTTTATTCTACAAGAAACACACTAACAACTTGTTAACTCTTTGCTGGGAGGTGATCGGCCACAGCTTTTATTATCAATATGTAAACTCTTATAAATATATATAAATATAACATCGGGCGGTAATGCCAACCGCCGGTGACCCGGCGGGCAAGTACGCCAACAACTTCCACCAAATCTCTGCCATCTCCAATTCCGCCACGGAGGAGGCCTGTCACCTCACACAGTACTCTGACCAACACCCAGCAAAAACATAGCTTGCTCGATACCATCTTGCAAACCTGAAAGAAATATATCCATCCCGATCTCCGTCAGGTGGACCCCCTCTGGTCTCATCAGGGACCTATTGTCCCCTTCTAATTGATGGTGTCGCACCACGTTTTCACCTCGGGACCTCACGAAACGTGAAATGCGAGAGTTGACTGTCCTCCTGCATTTCTCCACGGCTTCCGCCACCCTGGCCCCGTGCCAAACCACCCGGGGTATCACCTCAGACCATACCAGCACGAGCTCCCGTAAGAAGGCATGAGCCCCATCAGCTCGACTAAAGGAAACTGACAAAGATCATTGCCGCAAGCATGAACGACCAGTATTATAGGACCCCTGGAATGCGCCCCAATATCCACCACCTCAGTAAGGATTTGAGACCACCTGAGCCCTCTGATTCCTCTCCAGGACACGTCCACCTCTCGAAACCCCAGAGTCCTTCCACCGGGTCTGCAGTCCGCACGCTGTGCTGCCCAAAATACATAGGAGTGTCCTAACAGCCATACCGCCCGGCGCGTTGCACCTGAAAGGAAAAACAGAAGAAGATAACTCGCACTAAAACCGTAAACTCATCTCAGAACGCTAAACATGACAATGAATAACAACTGATAATTTCCACTTTTATTTTTTTTTAATTCAACAAGTCAGGTCTAATATACCTAGGAATAGAAAGCAGACTGCCATCTGCCTATGCGCATCACCTCCGCTTCCGGCAGGCCTTCCCTAGCCGCTTCTGTAGCGGCGCCAATTCGAAAGGAGTGGGTACCAAACTCCTTCGGCTCTACCCCCACCCGTGCCAAACAAGATCGAAATACAGCGGTAAACTGAAACTTCGTGAGGGGGGAACCATCCAGGTGTGAAAAGAAACTGACTCCCCCCATACGAATACCCACGTAGTCTGAAATTAGGCGAACTGGACAAACCGACCCCCCGACCTGGTGTAGAGGGATCCAAACCCCATTGCGCCACTGATCCGACCTGCGGACCAAGACCCGGACGGAGTTATTGGCAACCACCACATCCTGAAACAATAAACCACCAGACCTACGACTGGACGGGGGAAGCAATTCGCCGATTCGAAGAGCGGCAAAAAAGGCCAAACTGAAAAAGGCAGAAAACAGGACAGACTAAAAAGAGGAGACACACACAGACGAGCAAGCATACACTAATCTATTTAACAGGCTGAACGAGACAGGTCTGCGAGAGTCCCTGGAGACATATTCTTTCCTCCAACCCTTTAATGCCTGTCGCATAATGAAATGCTTTGTCACATTAGGCCAGCTGCACAACTGGAAGTGAAAAGCCACCCCAGACAACCTGCGCTGTGCCACAAGACCAGACACACCCTGGGATCGTAGCTTAAGCAGCCGCTCTACCGTTACCTCTAACTGAAGATCATCATGAGAGGACACGTCCCTCATACCCACCCCGGACTGCCAATCGGCCCAGGCCTTACCATGGGCTTGCCATGTTGACAGGGATACAGATGAGCTGACGAGACACATCAGTTGCTGGCCGCCAACCGCCACAGGTGAGGCGGGCATTCCACCCCGAACTGATCTGCTTCCGGATGCAATTCTCGAAAAACCTGCCAATGAAAGCGTGAAAGAGCATCAGCAATAATGTTATGCTCCAGGCAACGCAAAACCAGATGACGCACCAGGGAAAGAACCGGCAAAGACGATGATGACAGGCTATTTATGCATTGAACGGTCCCCATATTGTCCGACCAGAAGCAAACGTGGCGGTTCGCGAGAATGGAGCCCCAAATCTCGACCGCCACTATAATAGAAAAGAGTTAAAGAAAAGTCAAATACAAACCCGTGGAATGCCAGGATTCAGGCCAGGGGGACGCACACCATCTGTTGCCCAGGACAACACCAAAACCACATGAATCAGATGCGTCCGAGAACAATGCAAGAACCGTATTCGGGACCTCCTTTGACATAAAAAGTGTATGTCCATTGCATGAGCTAAGAAAGGTCCTCCAAACAACCAAATTAGATTTAGGGACTTAGTGAGATGGATGCGGTGATGCGGAGACTGTATACCGTGGGTAGCCAACAACATACATCTGGAAAATACCCGCCCCATGGGCATGACCCTACATGTGAAACAGAGCAGACCCAACAACGACTGTAATTGCCTAAAAGTAACCTTACGAACCGCCAAGAAACCATCAGCTAACTCAACCAGCTTCCGTAATTTGTCCACTGGGAGGTGGAACACCATATCCATGGAATCTATCTCGATACCCAAAAATGAAAGTCGCGTGACCGGGCCCTCCGTTTTCTCCATTGATATAGGAACAACAAACTGGGCCATACGCGACAGGAACGTGTTCAGAAGGGAAAGACATCCGTCACCTGTCCCCGGGAAAACAAACTAAAAATCGTCCAGATAATGTATAACCGAAGACGAACCCGACTCATACCGCACGACCCATTCCAGAAAACAATCGAACATCTCAAAATAATGACACGAAATTGAACATCCCATGGGAAGACACGTGTCATAGTAAAATTGACCTTCCACTGAGCAACCCAGCAGTTGAAAACCGTCAGGATGAACAGGGAGGAGCCTAAAGGCAGACTCAATGTCAGATTTTGCAAGGAGTGCACCCCTACCAGCCACCCTGACCAACGCGACCGCCCTGTCAAAGGAGACATAGGACACCGAAGCATCAGCAGGAAGGATGGCATTATTGACTGACGCCCCCTTAGGGTGAGATAGATGGTGAATAAGGCAAAATTTACCAGGCTCCTTCTTGGGAACAACCCCCAAAGGTGACAGCCTAAGATTGGAAAAGGGGATGGATGGAAACTGACCCTTAATTCTGCCCAAGGACACCTCCTTATCCAGTTTCTCCTTAAGAACCCCCAGGAGGTCTCTGGCAGACCGGAGATTCTCAGAAAACATAGGAAACCTACACAGCACAAACTGAATAAAAAAAATTGTAAAACCGGAGCGAAGCTGGGCAGCAGCCGATTTATTGGGGTACCTGTCGAGCCACGGTGACATCTCGGCTACGCTCACCGGAGTCCTTGGAGGCACCTGCGACAGTCAACTTGGTGAATTTAACGGGGGGCGAGGACATCGGTTCGCCGATTGGGAGCCACCACAAGCCGAGCATTCATACATGTATTTACATAAACCCGCGTATTTGCAATGCCCCTCATTAAATAACCAACACACTCTAGGTCGGCGAACGGCCACTGGTCCCTGGGTAATTGTTCCGGAACCAGTGGCCACTCCGGGAAAGGGAGGCTGGCGTTGAGACATCATGAGGCGAAGCCAAACATCGGTAGCCTTGACCCCCCAACCAATTTCCGGGTGCCACGCCAAATGTCTGTACTTGATGTCATCACGCTCTCGGCAGGTTATTTGGCGGGTTTTCTCCAATCAAGATGAACCGGATGGCCTCTCCGCGATCAAGATGATGAGGTGAGCATATATATATATTTTTTAACCCCCTCAGCATCTGACCTCAGATGCCGCGATCAGAGTTGAACACAGCACATGAGGTAGGGGGCAGCGCTATTGCTATTTCCCGTCATTGTGACGGCTCCATACAATGAAAAGCGATTTGTGACAAAGTAATTCGTAACCAAGAAAAAAAAGAAAGAGAGCATGCTGTGCCAGTTAGGGCCACTGGTCCAGTCCAGAAATCCATGAGGGCAGGGAACAGAGTATGTGCTGGAGACAGTCCAGAGTGCAGGTAGTCCTGAACCTGGGCGTTGAGGCAGTAGATCTCGGCTTGCTGATTTCCCTCAGCCATGTGAAAAAAACGCTCCATCATGTTGAGGAGACTGAAAGGGCTACTGCTGCTTCGGGTTCTGCTGCTTGCAGTAGCAGTAGGTGGGTGACTCGGCAGGGGGAGGAGAGGGGTCTCCCATCCAGATATGCCAGCAGCAGGCATCCGCTCTCAAAAGGCTGCAGCAAGCTGCGTACACAGTGCTTCTTGGTAATAAAGTAATTTGTCCTCCCTTTCTGAAGGAGGAACACATTCCCCCATTTTGTTTTGATAGCTAAGGTCTAAAAGCATGGCTATCCAGTAATCATCATCATCATCATCATCAGTGCTCGATGTCAACGTTACTCTCGTTACTGCGTAAGCAGCTGAGCATACAGCTCTCCATTCTGGCCTGCATGCCTGGACTATAAATCAAAAAGGATAAGCAGCGTTCCAAGCCCACCTGTTGGGTAAAGTACTTGATAGGGTTATTGGTTACTTACTCAGGGCCTTCCATAACTTCCCCTTTTTCCACCTCCAAGTACCATCCCAATAAAACACCACACACTTTGCTTGGATTAAATCGGCCACAGCAGCCGTTTTATTAATAAAATAAATACATCCATAAATAACAATAACATTAAATTAACATTAACCCCTGACGAGGGAGATCGTAGAAGCCCCAAAATGTTACCATCCACAAGAAGCCAACCTGGCAACTCCATCTTGCCTCCAGCCGTAAGCACCAGCTCGGAGACACCAAGTGATGGATGCCTTCTCCAATTAACCAAGTACCTGAAACTATGAGAGTCCAGCGCCACCATTGAGGCCCTCCCATTTCCACTACCGTCATATACCACCATCTTCTATGATCTCCCACCGCCACGACTGCCGCGACATATAACACTGTCCCGTACATTCCACCACCCCAAAACCTTAGGGCGGGAGGGAGGGAGTTTGCTTTCCACAAAATGGCACCGGCTGCCTGCCGGTCACCTCTATTTAACCCCTAACTCCTCCCATCTCATTACCCTAACCACACCTCTACCCACCAGTTTAACTCACTCCAACCCAGGCCCTTCCTACCAAAACCTATCATGACGGCCTCCCCTTACCTGGCGTCCTAGTCCGGCCTCTCTGGACAGCTGAACAATGGGTCCATGAAGTGAAGGTGCACGCGGATAAGGATCCTGGCTTGAGGGTCCCTTGTAGTATAAACCAGTAGAAGGATCCACAGCACTCGACCATTTAAATAATCCCTTGAGTTTATTCAGAAGACAGCAAACATTGCGACGTTTCGATGTTAAGTCTTTATCAAGCAGTGAAAGGTTGAACAGTGTAGAACCTATATAGTGGCCTAATTGGTAAATGTGTATTGGGGAACACCTCTTTTTTTGGGGGGGGGGTGTATCACAATAGTGAATGTGTATTGGGGGACACCACTTTTTGGGGGTATGTATCACAATAGTGAATGTGTACTGGGGTACACAACTTTTTTTGGGGTGTATTGGGGGACACAACTTTTTTGGGGGGTGTATCACAATCAGGGCTGGCCTTAGGTGTTCAGCGCCCTGTGCGAGCTTATCTATCTTGTGGCGCCCCCCGCTTTACCTAAACATACACAAAGAGGAAAACAATCTTTGTAACAAACATTTTTTTTTAATTACAGATAATTTAAGTGCAAACAAGTACAATCATACCCAGTGTCACCCATAGCCAGTCTCCTGCCCCCCCTTAATCATACCCTGTCGCCTTTGCCCAGTCCCCTGCCCCCCTTAATCATACCCAGTGTTACCCAGAGCCAGTCCCCTGCCCCCTTAATCATACCCTGTCACCTTTACCCAGTCCCCTGCCCTTCTTAATCATACCCAGTGTCACCCTTACCCAGTCCCCTGCCCCCTCAAATAGACCCTGCCCCCCTTAAGTTAAGGGTGACAGACACTGGGTATGATTAAGGGGGCAGGGGACTAGATAAGGGTGACACTGGGTATGATTATGGGGCAGGGGACTGGCTTTGGTTGACACTGGGTATGATTAATGGGGGCAGGGGACTGGGTAAAGGTGACAGGGTATGATTAAGGGGGGCAGGGGCCTGGCTATGGGTGACACTGGGTATGATTAAGGGGGGCAGGGTATAATTGAGGGGGCAGGGGACTGGGTAAGGGTGACACTGGGTATGATTAAGAAGGGCAGGGGACTGGGTAAAGGTGACAGTATGATTAAGGGGGCAGGGGACTGGCTCTGGGTATCACTGGGTATGATTAAGGGGGGCAGGGTCTAATTGAGGGGGCAGGGGACTGGGTAAGGGTGACACTGGGTATGATTAAGAAGGGCAGGGGACTGGGTAAAGGTGACAGGGTATGATTAAGGGGCAGGGGACTGGCTCTGGGTGACACTGGGTATGATTAAGGGGGCAGGGGACTGGGCAAAAGTGACAGGGTATGATTAAGGGGGGCAGGAGACTGGCTATGGGTGACACTGGGTATGATTAAGGGCCCTATAATGTGCCAGTAAAAAGGGACCCCCATAATGCCCCCCAATAATGTGCCAGTAAGTGTCCCCATAGATGCCCCCCATCATGTGCCAGTATCAAGTGCCTCTCTCTCCCCCCCCACATGTCCAAGTATCATAGTGTCAAACCCCCCCATGTGCCAGTATCAAGTGCCTCTCTCCTCCCACCCCCCATGTCCCAGTATCATAGTGCCAACTCGCCCCCCCAAAAGTGCCCGTATCAAGTGCCTCTCTCCTTCCTACCCCCCATGTGCCAGTATCATAGTGACAACCCCCCATGTGCCAGTATCAACTGCCAACCCCCCCCATGTGCCAGTATCAAGTGCCTCTCTCCCCCCCAATGTGCCAGTATCAAGTGCCTCTCTCCTTCAGACCCCCCATGTGCCAGTATCATAGTGCCAAACGCCCCCCATGTGCCAGTATCAAGTGCCAAACCCCCCATGTGCCAGTATCAAGTGCCTCTCTCCTCCCACCCCCATGTCCCAGTATCATAGTGCCATCTCCCCCCCACCAAAAGTGCCAGTATCAAGTGCCTCTCTCCTCCCCCTCATGTCCCAGTATCATAGTGCCATCTCCCCCCCGCAATGTGCCAGTATCAAGTGCCTATCTCCTTCCCACCCACTCCCCCATGTGCCAGTATCATAGTGCCATCTCCCCCCAATGTGCCAGTATTAAGTGCCTCTCTCCTTCCCACCCACTCCTTCCCACAGTATCATAGTGCCAACCCCCCCCCCCCCCCATGTGCCAGTATCAAGTGCCTCTCTCTGGGGCAGCGGTCATATATAGAGATATAGTAGAGCTGAGTGTGTTGGGGCAGCTGTCATGTGTATAGATGTACACTGGCTATAACAGAGTCTACAGTTGAAGTCTCATATTTTTTCAGTCAGTGGCTATGCAGCTCATATAGCTGTGTGGGTAAGTGCTTTGCCTCTGATACAGAAGGTCGTGGGTTTGAATCCCAGCAGACAAATCTCTCCCTCGCCTGAGGATGGCAATACAGATGACTATGCCTGCTATTTGTCTGATTTGAATCTCGTAAAGTTGTGACACAGGCAGGGCGTCTATAAAGTAGTAAGGGCGCTGCCTTGTTGTTGGTTGCCATGGCGCCCTGTGCGGCCGCACACCCCAAAGGCCGGCCCTGATCACAATAGTGAATGTGTATTAGGGAACACCTCTTTTTGATATACTCTTCCTTTATTTTACGGTCACCCACAAAATTGAAAGACAAACAAATAATTGTATTTTTGTGTCATGGGTGCAAATAAGGTATATCTCAACCCCAAAAATGGCTATAGGCCACCGACAAAATTAGCAGCCAGATTAAGTATTGTATTTCTGTGTCACAGGTGTACCCCCCAAAAAATATGTATTTGTCAACCACAGATTTAACAGATTAACTATTGTATTTCTATGTCACGGATGCAAAGGAGGTGTTTTACACCCCAAAAAATTGGTTTATGTCACCGACAGAATTAACAGACAGATTAACAATTCTATTTTTGTGTGACGGGTGCAAAGGCAATGTTTGGAATTGGAACCCCAAAAAATTGGCTTTATGTCACCGAAACAATTAACAGACTGATTAACTCTCCTATTACAGTAAAACAGATGCAAAGGCGGTGTTTTGAACCGCAAAAATGGGTTTATGTGACCGACAGAATTAACAGCACGATTAAGTATTGTATTTCTGTGTCACTGGTGCAAAGAACGTGAATTTCACTGATCAAAAATGCCTAAAGGCCACCCACAAACAGATGAAAAGCCTAACACTGTCCCTCACTGCCTGTCCCTACGCTAGTTAGAGCAGAATGAATGCGCAACACGTGATCCGGCATTTAGGCCAATACTAGGTATGACTGTGATGGCTTCCAAGTGCCCACAGCTTAAAAGCTTGTTGATTGGCTGCGCTGCTGCCTTTCAACAAGCTTTATTTAAAATTCGAACACCGAACACAGACTTTCACGCCAATGTCCGTGTTCGGGTGCCTGGACACCGTAATGTCCGGTATGAACCCGAACATTAAGGTCCAAATTTGCTCATCCCTATTACAAAGTTTACACAGCCTATGTTTTAGATTTATCTTTCTCTGTTGTAAAATGCTCTTGCAATGTTATTTGATCTGCTATGGATTTGTATATGATGTGATGATTTGCATTTTTCGCAAAACCTGAAGAATTTGAATATATGAGGAATGAGTTTGTTATTTAACATGTGCTAAAATCTCACTATTATCAGAATTCTCACAGTACAGGAGCGATGGCTGATTCTACAGAGGGTAACACCGGAGTCCCAGATCTGGGTCCCCTGGTCTTATCACTGATCATTCTCATATCCGGTCTGGTAATACATTCATTTATTATAGCCGTCAATGTCAATGACTGGTGGAAAGGAAGATCGGTGACTCCTGTTGACCACGTTGTAACTTCTGTTTGCATTTCAAGGATCTGCTCTCAGTGTGATTTTGTATTATATTTGTTTGTGGATACACTTTTCCTAAAAAACCTGAATTCCGTTTTAGCTTTGTTTATTATAGGAGCAATTTCTTCTTTCTTTACTTACGTTGATTTTTGGCTAACAGCTCTGCTCTCCATTGTTCTGTATCTGAAGATCTCCAACCTCCAGACCAGACTGTTCTTATATCTGAGGAGGGTGATCGTACAGAAGACTGTTCATTTCATTGTAGCCTCGGTGCTTCTCTCAGCTTTTAGTTGTTTGATGTTCTTGTCCATGACTGAGATGCCCAAAGGTGAAACAAACAATGCGACCATGGATGATGTACTCAGATATTGCACATATGATAATTCTATGTACATTTATACTATCGGAACCTTCCTCCCACTGCTTTTCTGTTGCTTATCATCCGTCTTCCTCTTCGCCTCATTGTATTATCACACAGCAAGGATGAAGAGGAGCAGTAACGTAACCACCAATTTGGAGACATATTACTCGGTGATGAAATTTGTGTCCTTCACTTTCATATACAACACAATATACTTCATTGGCCATTTTGTGTCTTCTTTTTATTACTGTTTTTACTGTACAAGCCTTCCATGGCTTTATATTATCTTAGGATTTCTACCAACTCTACATTCCTCCTACCTGATCTACAGAACGGCCAAACTCAGGAGTCAGATCTCCAAGGTTCTTCAGAATTTATTAGATTTTTTATTTCAAAGGAAAGGCAAAGAAACGAGACAAAACATAGAAGTAGTTGATCAATGAGGTAAATGCTGGGGTGGTGGGGCTGTCATTTCACTGTACCATAGTAAACTGTATGGAAAGCCTTGGTTAAGAATCGAGAAATAGGAATGAAGTTTTTCAACTGCATCTAGCTCAAGAGGAAGCAATCGAAGACAGTAATGGATAATTGTTTCTTCTCTCTGGTAACATTCATCACTATATGCATAGTTGTTTGTATCTCATTCTTTTAAATGGGGTTATCCCATAATTAAGGTAAAAAGTAAAAATTAAACATCATATACATCTATTTCTATAAAGCTACAACCAGCCCTGTACCTCACATGAATCCAGAGATTTCCACATTCATTGCTTTACTAGATGTGACACTGTTGCCACACTTGCGGTTGCCCGCGGCAACGTGTTGCTGTGAGAGCATGCAGTGGCAGTGTCTCGGCCTTCTGGGTGATTGCCGTGACATGGTTGCCACGCATGCTGTTGCCGGTGGTAACGTGTTTGGTATGCTTGTGTGTGCACTTCCCCTTTAAGTGGCTTCCTTCCTCTGTCTGGTGTTGGAAGGGTTAACTCCCTTCCTAGTGTTTTGGGAACACTGGGTTTGTGTGGGTGTGGCTGCTTTGGCTATTTAGCCTCTGCTGGATGCCTGAAGCTGATGGTTCCTCCAGTCTTGGTGTATACTGGTGGTTCTCTGTTCCTGGCTTTTACCATCTGTCCAGTGAGGGCCACCCTTGTGGTCATCAATGTTATCCCGGTGTCTCCTTCCCTTCCTGTCCCTATTTGTATGGAGTGGGTTAAGTTCAGAGTGTTTGTATGTCTAGTTTGGTGTTACATGTCTGGTGGTGTTTGGTGTCATGTTTACTAGACATTCCCCTGTCTCATGTTATTGCAGCTATGGGTGTCCTGGGTCCCTGTGTGGTTTGTGGTGTGTGCTGTGTCCTTTAATGTTGGTGTGGACACCAGCACTTGTGCACAGGTTCCAGTCAGTGTGTCTGTGGCAGGTAAGTGTGTTATGGGTGTCGCATAGCTGCCATCTCCATATGCTGTAAGTGCTCCCCTCTCCTTGCAGCCTGGCCTCAGATAGACTCCTGTTCCTCCATGACTGCGCTGCTCCGTTAAGGAAACCCGCTCAGGGCCACACACAGGACCCCGCCGACCAGCAGATGCAGTCTGCCCTCCTCTCCCACGCCGGGCAGAGAGACCGGGGCCCGATCCCCCTGCCGGAACAGCTCCGGATCCCACGCTGCCTGCATCAGAGGAGAGGGGGAGGTCCCGCACCCCCCTCCTAGGGTCCTGCCGTACTACAGGATTCCTCCCAGCACGCGACTGCCTGAAAGAACTGGTACTCACCGCAGAGCGTGCTGGAGGGGCCACAGAGGGGCTCCTTAACCGGCGCCGGACCCTCGGGGTCGCTTCAGGACTTAGGCGCGCCGGAGGCCTTGTCCTCTGCGGCCGGCTGGAGGGGAGAGCTGAAGCAGCAACCTCCCCAGACCCCGGGAGCAGACCTTGAACGGTAGCCTGCAGCCATCCAGATCCCCTGCTCTCCGCTGCCGCACGGAGCTGTGCCAGGAGCGCTTTCACCTCGGACATCGTTGGACAGGAACCACCAAAAGAGGTACTGCAGCAGCTCAGACACGGGCTGCTGCCACACTGCTGTCCTCACAAAATGGCCGCTTTTCCCGCCCCTGTTAACCCTTTTATGCCCTTAGCCACACCTCCATCCCTTCCGTCACTATCCTTCCTCCTTAACCCTTTGTAACCCCGAATCCTCTCCCTCCAAGCCCCAGTCATGCCAGGCCTCCATCCAGCCTTGCAGCCCTGATTCCGGCCTGCACTAGAGCTGATAATGTGATAGTGTTACCTGTAGTCCTATGTAAACCACAGATAACACTAATGTAGATCATGTAGTAGTATTACCGGCGTCCTTAGTGTGCCTCCCTGTGCCTCTACCACGGACTCCATGCTGGCGGTGCTGCCTCGTCTTCCATCTTCATCTTGCCCCGCACAGAATGTCCTGATGCAGCTGTGTTAAGAAAAAGGGAACACTGTGGGCATGGTGATGGTGACACACACAGGGACAGACACACACACAGGGACACACACACACACACAGGGACAGACACAGGGACACACACACACACAGGGACAGACAGACAGACAGGCACACACACAGGGACAGGCACACACACACAGGTACAGACACACACACATAGGGACAGACACACACACAAACGGACAGACACACACACACAGGGACAGACAGACAGACACACACACACACACACAGGGACAGACATACACACAGGGACATATAAACACACACACAGGGACAGACACACACACACACCCAGGGACAGACACACACACAGGGACAGACACACACACAGGTACAGACACACACACAGGGACAGACACACACACAGGTACAGACACACACACACAGACACACACACACAGGGACAGACACACACACACAGGGACAGACACACACACAGGGACAGACACACAGGGACAGACACACACACGGACAGACACACACACGGACAGACACACACACACAGGGACAGACACACAAACACACAGGGACAGACACACACACACAGGGACAGACACACACAAACACACAGGGACAGACACACACACACACAGACACACACACAGGGACAGACACACAGGGACAGACACACACAGGGACAGACACACACACAGGGACAGACACAGACACACACACACACACACAGGGACAGACACACACAGGGACAGACACACACACACACAGGGACAGACACACACACAGGGACAGACACACACACACACAGGGACAGACACACACAAACACACAGGGACAGACACACACACACACACAGGGACAGACACACACACACACAGGGACAGACAAAGACACACACACACACACACACAGGGACAGACACACACACAGGGACACACGCACACACAGGGACAGACACACACACACACACACAGGGACAGACACACACACAGGGACAGACACACACACAGGGACAGACACACACACACGGACAGACACACACACGGACAGACACACACACACGGACAGTTACACACAGGGACAGACACACACACACAGGGACAGACAAACACACAGGGACAGACGGACACACACACACAGGGACAGACACACAGGGACAGACACACACACACAGGGACAGACAGACACACACACACAGGGACAGACAGACACACACACACACACACAGGGACAGACACACACACAGGGACAGACAGACACACAGGGACAGACAGACACACACACACAGGGACAGACACACACACACAGGGACAGACACACACAGGGACACACACACGGACAGACACACACAGGGACACACACACATACGGACAGACACACACACGGACAGACACACACACAGGGAAAAACAGCACACAGGGACAGACACACACAGGGACAGACACACACACAGGGACAGACACACACACACAGGGACAGACAGACACACACACACACAGGGACAGACACACACACACACAGGGACAGACACACATACACACAGGAACACACACAGGGACAGACACACACAGGGACAGACACACACACACAGGGACAGACACACACACACAGGGACAGACACACACACAGGGACAGACAGACACACACACACAGGGACAGACACACACACACAGGGACAGACACACACACAGCAGGGACAGACAGACACACACACAAAGGGACAGACACACACACAGGGACAGACACACACACACACAGGGACAGACACACACACACACACAGGGACAGACACACGCACAGCGACAGACACACACACAGGGACACACACACACACAGGGACAGACAGACACACACACACACACAGGGACAGACACACACATACACACACAGGGACACACACACACAGGGACAGACACACACACACACACGGACAGACACACACACACACACAAAGGGACACACACACACAGACACACACACACAGGGACAGACACACACAGGGACAGACACACACAGGGACAGACACACACACAGGGACAGACACACACACACAGGGACAGACACACACACACACACACAGGGACAGACACACACACAGGGACAGACAGGGACAGACACACACACACAGGGACAGACACACACACACAGGGACAGACACACACACACAGGGACAGACACACACACACAGGGACAGACACACACACACACACACACACAGGGACAGACCCACACACACAGGGACACACACACACAGGGACACACACACACACACACAGGGACAGACACACACACACAGGGACAGACACACACACACACAGAGACACACACACAGGGACAGACACACACACACACAGGGACAGACACACACACAGGGACAGACACACACAGGGACAGACAGACACACACACACAGGGACAGACACCTGTTCAATCATCAACCAACTTCTATGCAGTAACTCGTGTAGGTGTGATATATAGACCACCTGGTCAAGTTAAAGAACTAGATGATCTACTAGTTGAAGAAATAGCTAAAATGACAATGAAAGGAGAAGTTATCATTATGGGAGATTTCAATCTTCCAGATATAAACTGGAAAACCAAAATAGCAAGTTCTACCAGGAGTACAGATATTCTAAATTCCCTACTGGGGTTATCTCTACAACAAGTGGTTGAGGAGCCAACCCGGAGGGAGGCCATTTTGGATTTGGTATTCACAAACGGGGATTCGGTATATGATGTCATTGTAGGCGAAACCTTGGGATCTAGTGATCACCAGTCAGTGTGGTTTAATATAAGAACTGTGAAAGAGTCCCACCACACAAAAACAAAAGTTTTAGATTTTAGAAAAACAGACTTTTCAAAAATGAAATTAGTCATAAATGAGTCCTTATCAGACTGGAACGGATTACATGGAGTCCAGGAGAAATGGGACTACTTAAAAGGTGCATTATTGAAGGCAACAGAAAATTGCATTAGACTTGTCAGTAAAAGCAAAAAAAGGAGGAGACCACTGTGGTACTCAGCAGAAGTGGCCAAAATCATTAAAAATAAAAAGCTAGCATTTTGTAATTATAAAAAAACCCAGAGCAATGAAGATAAGGAAATCTACAAGATTAGGCAGAGAGAGGCCAAGCAAGTTATAAGAACTTCTAAAGCGCAGGCAGAAGAAAAACTAGCTCAGTCTATGAAAAAAGGGGATAAGACATTCTTCAGATATATAAATGAAAAAAGGAAATTAAAACAAGGAATAACTAAATTAAAAACAAAGGACGGAAGGTATGTAGAAGAGAATAAAGGGCTAGCCGACTGCCTTAATGAATACTTCTGTTCAGTTTTTACAAAAGAAAAAGGAGAAGGACCTCCACTAGAAAGAATGACTATTAAATCGTTTGATGCATGTATCTTTACAGAGGAAGATGTTCTAAGTTTGCTGTCTAAGGTGAAGACAGATAAGTCACAGGGGCCTGATGAGATACACCCAAAATTATTAAAAGAGCTTAGTGGTGAGCTGGCAAAACCGTTAACAGATTTATTTAACCAATCATTAGTAACAGGAGTCGTCCCGGAAGATTGGAAATTGGCAAATGTCGTGCCCATTCACAAGAAAGGTAGTAGGGAGGAATCGAGCAACTATAGACCAGTGAGTCTGACATCAATAGTAGGCAAATTAATGGAAACCCTATTAAAGGATAGGATTGTGGAACATCTAAAATCCCATGGATTGCAAGATGAAAAACAACATGGGTTTACTTCAGGGAGATCATGTCAAACAAATCTTATAGATTTTTTTGACTGGGTGAATAAAATAATAGACGGTGGAGGTGCAGTAGACATCGCATATCTAGATTTTAGTAAGGCTTTTGACACTGTCCCACATAGAAGACTTATCAATAAACTGCAGTCATTGAGCATGGACTCCCATATTGTTGAGTGGATTAGGCAGTGGCTGAGTGACAGACAACAGAGGGTTGTAGTCAATGGAGAACATTCAAAACAAGGTCATGTTACCAGTGGGGTTCCACAGGGATCTGTACTGGGACCGATTTTGTTTAATATCTTCAAAAGTGATATTGCAAAAGGCCTCGCTGGTAAGGTTTGTCTTTTTGCTGATGACACAAAGATATGTAACAGGGTTGATGTTCCTGGAGGGAAACGCCAAATGGAAAAGGATTTAGGAAAACTAGAAGAATGGTCAGAACTCTGGAAACTGAAATTTAATGTGGATAAGTGCAAGATAATGCACCTGGGGCGTAAAAACCCAAGGGCAGAATATAGAATATTTGACACAGTCCTGACCTCAGTATCTGAGGAAAGGGATTTAGGAGTAATTATTTCAGAAGACTTAAAGGTGGGAAGACAATGTAATAGAGCAGCACGAAATGCCAGCAGAATGCTTGGATGTATAGGGAGAGGTATAAGCAGTAGAAAGAGTGAAGTGCTTATGCCGCTGTACAGAACACTGGTGAGACCTCACTTGGAGTATTGTGCGCAGTACTGGAGGCCATATCTCCAGAAGGATATAGATACTCTAGAGAGAGTTCAGAGAAGAGCTACTAAACTAGTACATGGATTGCAGGATAAAACTTACCAGGAAAGGTTAAAGGACCTTAATATGTATAGCTTGGAAGAAAGAAGAGACAGAGGGGATATGATAGAAACTTTTAAATACATAAAGGGAATCAACTCGGTAAAGGAGGAGAGCATATTTAAAAAAAGAAAAACTACCACAAGAGGACACAGTTTTAAATTAGAGGAGCAAAGGTTTAAAAGTAATATAAGGAAGTATTACTTTACTGAGAGAGTAGTGGATGCATGGAATAGCCTTCCTGCAGAAGTGGTAGCTGCAAATACAGTGAAGGGGTTTAAGCATGCATGGGATAGGCATAAGGCCATCCTTCATATAAGATAGGGCCGGGGGCTATCCATAGTATTCAGTATATTGGGCAGACTAGATGGGCCAAATGGTTCTTATCTGCCGACACATTCTATGTTTCTATGTTTCTATCTAAAAGGGAATTCCACCTTTAGTTATGCTCCAAGCTTTTGTTACCTTATAATATGACTACCACTGATTCCCAGTACTGAGGGGACATGGACTGAGGTTTAAAGGGCATGGTGATGGTGACACACACACAGGGACAGACACACACACACACAGGG
The DNA here is from genome assembly GCF_905171765.1 of Bufo bufo. NCBI lineage: Eukaryota > Metazoa > Chordata > Amphibia > Anura > Bufonidae > Bufo > Bufo bufo. The sequence continues at coordinate 37,576,158 of NC_053392.1, read as the reverse complement.
ACAGACACACACACACACAGGTACAGACACACACACAGGGACAGACACACACACACAGGGACAGACACACACACACACACAGGGACAGACACACACACAGGGACAGACACACACACACACACACAGGGACAGACACACACACACAGGGACAGACACACACACACACAGGGACAGACACACACACACACAGGGACAGACACACACACACAGAGACACACACACACAGGGACAGACACACACACAGGGACAGACACACACACACACAGGGACAGACACACACACACAGGGACAGACACACACACACAGGGACAGACACACACACATACAGGGACACACACACACAGGGACACACACAGGGACAGACCCACACACACAGGGACACACACACACAGGGACACACACACACACACAGGGACAGACACACACACACAGGGACAGACACACACACACACAGAGACACACACACAGGGACAGACACACACACACACACACACACAGGGACAGACACACACACAGGGACAGACACACACACAGGGACAGACACACACACACACAGGGACAGACACACACACACACACACACACAGGGACAGACACACACACAGGGACAGACACACACACAGGGACAGACACACACACACACAGGGACAGACACACACACAGGGACAGACACACACACACACACAGGGACAGACACACACACACAGGGACAGACCCCCCCCACACACACAGGGACACACACACACACGGACACACACAGGGACAGACCCACACACACAGGGACAGACACACACACAAGGACAGACACACACAGGGACAGACACACACACAGGGACAGACACACAGGGACAGACACACACACACAGGGACAGACACACACAGGGACACACACACAGGGACACACACACAGGGACAGACACACACACAGGGACAGACACACACACACAGGGACAGACACACAAACACACACAGGGACACACACAGACACACATACACAGGGACAGACACACAGGGACAGACACACACACACAGGGACAGACACACACACACACACACAGGGACAGACACACACACACACATACACAGGGACAGACACCTGTGTAATCATCAACCAACTTCTATCTAAAAGGGAATTCCACCTTTAGTTATGCTCCAAGCTTTTGTTACCTTATAATATGACTCCCACTGATTCCCAGTACTGAGGGGACATGGACTGAGGTTTAAAAGGGAATTATCAACATGTACCAGAAGGTGGTCTAAACCGTAACCCATTAGGCACTGGCTAGACTGTGGGATGGAGTCTAAGCAATGCCTTAGGCCTCATGCACACTGCCGTTATGCGTCCGTTCCGTGTATTGGGGACCACAATTTGTCCGTGCAGCGGCCTGGACAGATTGAGACCCATTCATGGGTTCATGATCTGTCCGCACCGCACAAAAAATTGAACATGTTCTATTTTTTTGCGGTGCGGAGGCACGGACAGAAACACCACGGAAGCACTTCATAGTGCTTCCCATTGAGCAATTGCGGACCCATTCAAGTGAATGGGTCCGCATCCGTGATGCCCACGGCTGGTGTGCATGAGGCCATAGACACAGAAAGGGGCACACACACAGGGACAGACAGACTGACAGACACACACATCATGGCCCTTAGAATACACCCAGATCTGTATGATAAACCCCCTTAATTGCACCAGATTCCACTCCACTTGAACCCCACTGCCCCTGAGTGCTCCACCTGCCCCCTCATATATGAGCTTCATTTGCTTCCCCTCACGAAGTTCTGCTACTCCAGCAGCACATCCTCCCTCACTCTGCCTCTTGCAGGCACAGTCCCTCCTCCTTCCACAAGCTGCTGCTACCGTCAGGGTTTGTCATGTGACCATGAAGGAGCATGTGACCAGTGATGTCACAGAACTCCTTCTAACAACTACATTCTAGCATAGGATTGATCATCTACCGAAACAACTCCATCTACCCTGTTCTGAGTTCTGGGGCCGCTTACCCCAGCAGTGCACATGGCGAAAATTGTCTGCATTGCTGGGGTAAGCTGCCCTAGAATTCAAAACAGGCAGGACACAGCTGCAGAAGTGAGCGGGCACAGTGGGCCCCCCCCAGGAGCAGGGGGCCCCGGCACTTGCGCGGGTTTGCCGGGTGGTGGCACCGGCCCTGAGTGAAACGTTCCCATGCGATGTTAGAGCTGATCAACCTGGACGAGAGTAGCCCAGAACAACAGAACGGTCTCCCTTTACGCAGCTTGGTCCGCTGCATTACAACTCAGTGGAAATCCACCTTGCATATACTGGAGTGTCTGTACAAGCAGTATAAGGGTCCATTCACACGTCCGTTGTTTCTTTCCTGATCTGTTCCGTTTTTTGCGGAACAGATCTGGACCAGTTCTGTACCCATTCATTTTCAATGGGTCCTGAAAAAAATCGGACAGCTCAATGTCTGATTTTTTTTCAGGACCCATTGAAAATGAATGGGTACAGAACTGGTCCAGATCTGTTCCGCAAAAAACGGAACAGATCAGGAAAGAAACAACGGACGTGTGAATGGACCCTAAAGCTGTGAATAAGTCAGATAAAGGAGATATATTTGGGGAGATTCTAGAGAATTTGTTCAGGGAAGCCTTTATGGAAAGTGTGTTTCTTACAGTTGCACTAGTTCTGCAACCCCTAGCAATAAAAATAAACTCTTTTTTTCTGAATATGAACAGACAAAAATTCAAGTTAACAGTTCATAGACAGTGTTGATCTAGCATGCTCAGCCGAACACCAGTTCGGCTCGAGCATCTCGATGCTCGGCACATGGCAGTATTGGGCCGAATACCAGATGTGCTCGAGCGCCATGCTCGAGTCTCCTCACCGTAATGCTGTAGCCATGTTGGTTACTGGCATTACAGTGATTGGCTATTTAGCACCCGATGACATGTGTTCAGCTCAGTCTTAGTCAGGGAGAGTTGTGCTCAGGAAGGGACAGACAGTGTAGGGAGTGATATAGGAATAATTTTATTAGAAAAACTTTTCAGAGACCCAAAAGTCCTTTTTAGGACTATTGTTGTGTGTGGCAGCAGCATAGAAACATAGAAACATAGAATGTGTCGGCAGATAAGAACCATTTGGCCCATCTAGTCTGCCCAATATACTGAGTACTATGGATAGCCCCTGGCCCTATCTTATATGAAGGATGGCCTTATGCCTATCCCATGCATGCTTAAACCCCTTCACTGTATTTGCAGCTAACACTTCTGCAGGAAGGCTATTCCATGCATCCACTACTCTCTCAGTAAAGTAATACTTCCTTATATTACTTTTAAACCTTTGCCCCTCTAATTTAAAACGGTGTCCTCTTGTGGTAGTTTTTCTTCTTTTAAATATGCTCTCTTCCTTTACCAAGTTGATTCCCTTTATGTATTTAAAAGTTTCTATCATATCCCCTCTGTCTCGTCTTTCTTTCAAGCTATACATGTTAAGGTCCTTTAACCTTTCCTGGTAAGTTTTATCCTGCAATCCATGTACTAGCGATATATATTTTTAGCGCAACCTGCACTAAATTGCTAAAACTTAACAGATCCAAAAGTCCTTTTAAGGACTATTGTGTGTGGCAGCAGCAATATCTATTTTAGCGCATCTTGCGCTAAATAGCGTGCAATAGTTAGTAAAGCTGCAGACAGCGACATTAGCCGTGCCACACCTCCAGTGTAAAGTGTGCGCATCCCAAAAATATCTGTGACATCCAGTGTCCTTTTTCCGTAGACGGTGTCACCTGTGGACAGTGACATTACCTGCGCTACATCTCCAGTGTAAAGTGTGTGCATCCAAAAAATTTCTGTGACATACAGTGCACTTTTTCCATAGATGGTGTCCGCTGCGGACAGTGACATTAGCTGCACCACATCTCCAGTGTAAAGTGTGCGCATCCCAAAATGATCTGTGACATCCAGTGTCCTTTTTCCGTAGATAGTGTCCGCTGTTGACAGTGACATTAGCTGCACCACATCTCCAATGTAAAGTGTGCGCATCCCAAAAATATCTGTGACATACAGTGTACTTTTTCAATAGACGGTGTCCGCTTCTGACAGTGACATTACCAGTGCCACATCTGCAGTGTAACGTGTGCGCTGAAAAATATTATCTGTGAAATACAGTGTACTTTTTTCGTAGACGCTGCAAACAGTGACATTACCGGTGGCACCTCTCCTGTATAACGTTTACTCATCCCAAATACCTGTGACATTCCCTGTAATTTTTAATTAGCCGCTGGTGACTGCATTGACATTTTCTGCGGGATATCTCCTGTGTGACGTTTCCACATCCCAAATGCCTTTTTAAATTTGTTTGCGTATACAATTCCAATTCCTACGGTACTGTACGTGTGGCAGACTTTCAAGCATATATAACATTTAATATGAAGAAGACGAGCAGTAAGGTATGGGGTAGTGGCCATGATGCTGATGGCGCACACAGAGGCCGTGGTCCTGGGTGCAGTGAAACTGTGCCTGCTGCCAGAGCACAAGAAAAACAATCATCCACGATACCTAGCTTCATGTCCCAGTTTGCAGGGCAGCTCAAGACACCACTCTTGAAGTCAGACCAGTGCGACCAGGTGGCCGGTTGGATTGCAGCAGATAATGCTTCTAGTCACTTAAGCACCACCATTTCTTCCACCAAGTCCAGTGTCAGTAGCCAAGAGTCTGCTCAACATAATCCTCACCCTGATCCTCCTTCCTCCCACCATGGAGAGTCTGGCCAAACAAGTGTGCCACACTCGGATATTCCAAGGAGCTCTTTTCAGCTCCATTCCTTAATTTGGCCCTCTCGCCAAGCATGCTTGAAGAGGGACAGATCTTGTGCTCCGATTCCCAAACTCTTGAGCATCCACAGTCACAAGAAGATGACGGTGGGGAATGACAATTACTGTTTAATGAGGTGGATGATGATGAGACACAGTTGCAAATAAGTCAACGGAAATTACTGTCTCAAGAGGTTGAAGAGGATGAGACACAGTTGTCAATCACTGAGGTTGTGGTTAGGTCAACAAGTTAGGAGGATGAGCAGAGTGAGGAAGAGGAGGAGGAGCAGTAGATGTTGGCACATGTTGGCAAAGCTTTGTGAGCAGCAGAGGCAGTAGTGCAATACGAGCTGCAACATGGTCGTCGCCTTTCCAGTCAGCTTCGGCTATTCACAAGCAAGGAATGGGCATGGATGTCTGACCTCTGAGGTTTTAAGAAACTTTGAGGAATCAACACAGATGGTGAGCAGCGATAACGCTATTATCAGCGTAACCATCCCACTTCTGTGTCTACTCAAACGCTCGCTGCTCACAATTAAGGACGACGCTTTTCAGGTGGAAGAGATGGAAATGGGGGAAGACATTACACAGGGTAATAGCCAGACCACCCTCAGTTCGTCTTTTCACCTCGAATTGGACGATGAAGAGGAAGAGGAGGAGATGAAGGAGGAAGAGAAGCAGGAGACAGTTGCCTCCGCTACAGAGGGTAGTACCCATGGAAGTTTAATTCCATCTGTTCTGCATGGGTGGGCCCAAGAGGAGGAAGAGGATGAGGAGATTGAGAGTCATCCTCCTGATGACGACAGCAAAGTCTTGCCTGTTGGTACTCTGGCACGCATGGCTGACTTCATGTTAGGCTGCCTTTTCAGCTACTCGCGCGTTATACGCATTTTAGACAACACGGATTAATGGTTGTTCACCCTTCATGACCCTCGCTACAAAACTTTTCATCTCTGATTCCTCTGGTGGAGAGGACGAGAAAAACGGTGCAATATCAGAAGGTCCTTGTTGAAAGATTGCTCCAAAATTTTCCATCTGACAACGCTGGCAGCAGAGTCCGAAGTTCCTTGGGCAACCGAGGAGGGGAGACAAGGGAAACACACAGCAGTTCCAACAGAGTAAGGGCAACACTCTCCAAAGCCTGGGACAGTTTCATGACACCCCGCCAGCACCCTCACCCTGATGCGCGGCCTACTTTCACAAGGAGGGAAAAATTTTGGAAGATGGTGAAGGAGTACATAGCAGACCGTGTCAGCGTCCTCAATGATCCCTCAGTGCCTTACAACTACTGGGTGTCCAAGCTGGACACGTGGCCCGAACTGGCATTTTACGCCTTGGAGGTGCTGGTCTGCCCTACCGCCAGCGTTTTGTCTGAGCGGGTATTTAGTGCTGCTGGTGGCATTATAACAGATATGCGTATCCGCCTGTCAACTGAAAATGCTGACAGATTGACTCTTATAAAAATTAACAAGGCCTGGATTGACCATGACTTCTCGTTTCCACCAGAGGAAAGCTGATGAACATAAAGGCACTTTAAATGTGTTGTTTATAATGTACTGAATACACTGTATTCCCATGCACCCCTTCCACCAGAAACAGGGTATATGGTTGAATCTTCCTTTTCTCATCCTTCTTCTCCTCTTCCATCATATCAACATGCTTATTTGTCGCATATAATGCCCTTGCATATATGCCCTTCGCATATGATGTTTTACAGGGTCAGCTCACCTGCAGGCCCTCGCATATAATTTTTTAGAGGGTCAGCTCACCAGCTGGCCATCAATAATATTTTTTCAAGGGTGTATGATGCCCTCCTTTATGTGTAATAAGGGGTGTATTGGAGTGCCGGTTCCTTGTAATTTTTGGCAGCGCTTTCCCTTAGTGCATAGGTTTTTGAGTGTAGGAGTCCCACTACCTGAACAATTGTAAAACAATATGAATGAGGCCCTCCTTTATGTGATATACAGGTTGTATCGGAGTGCCTCTTCCTTGTAATTTTTGTAAAGTAGGAAAGAAGTAAATATATAGGAAAGAATGTTTCCTAACAATTTTTCCTCTAAAATCGATTTTATCTTTGGTTTTGTGCGTATTACTGTCAGTCTGTAAAAGTGGCGTACTGGCGTACTACTCGGACAACATCGTTCCCAGCAGCGACCTTGGAGTCCAAGATGCATCCAGACATCCTCCCCATGCTGTTCCAGAACTATTTCAGTGGTGCTTCCATCAATTTCTGACCTTTTCATGTGAACCAGACACCCTCCCCTCTTCAGAGCAGGGGGTGCCTGGTTTAATGCTTGTTTACCCCATTGACTTCCATTGTGCTCGGGTGCTCGGTAGAGTACCCGAGCATCCCGAGGTGTTCGGCCTGAGCAGCCGAGCACTCTGGTGCTCGATCAACACTATTCATAGACTTATTGCGAGCACCCCAATAGCATTCTGAGGAAAGTATATGTCTTTCACCCACTGGCTCAATGTTGTTTGTGGCAACGGCGATGCAGCACCGTAGAAATAAGGCTAGGTCATTTTGACAACTCCACGTTTGTGTTGCTCTGGTTCCCACTGCCTCCTCCACATCCTACTACATGGACATCCTCACGTCCTCAACAGAAGCAGGGGAGAGCGTAACTCCCCCTCTTATTATATGTTTAAAATGAACCGTTGTCATAAGTTGTTACAGCTAATCGACTAGTGTAGCCACACAGCTGATCACTTTCTAAAGTGCATCAAGCAGCAAACATCTTGCTGGCTTTCTCCTCACCAACTTCAACTGGGAAAAGGGGTCAGCAACACTGGCAGAAATATAATGGGCGCTCTGCATTTGAGGGAAATAATACATGCTCCCTGCAGGGCGCACGTATCAAATCTAGACATTAAATTCTTTTTGAAAAAGTACAGTGCCTTGTAGAAGGTGCTGGCCATGTCCAGGAGACTGTCCTCGCATTTTAGACATTCTTATGTTGCAATTAACTCTGTCCTTGATTTGCAGCGACAGAACAGTCTGCTGTTACACTGCTCGATCCTCTGTGTTCTAACTCAGTAGAATTCCACCTTTCGTACGCTATAGCGTCTGTACGAGCCGAGTAAAGCCTCAATCACACGCCTGTGTCCGTGCTCAAATCCGTGAGCAGGTGGTCAGGGATGCATCCGTGAAGCTGTCCGTGAAGGATCCGTGTTGGGGTCCGTGGGTCAGTTTTTTGCTGTCCGGGTGACATCCGTGTTTCACTGACACTGAACATCTGAAAAATAATTTTCAAAGAATCTCTTTCTGTGTTGCATCCGTGGTTTTCACGGACACATAGACTATAATGGATGTGATGGATCCGTGAACATGGACAAAATAGAGCATGCATCCGTGCTGAAAACACTGACCCACAGACCATGCTAAAACACTGATGTCTGAATACACACATTAAAATGAATGGGGACGTGTGCTGTCCGTGGAGAACACGTACAGCACAAGTCTGTGAAACACGGACGTGTGAATGAGGCTTAAAGCCGTGAATGATTTTGTCATCAACCAGAACTCCTCAACAGGAAGCATATGTTATTTTGAGGTTAGGCAATGGCAGCTCATCAGTAGAGATGAGCGAATTTTTGAAAAGTTCGATTCGACTGATTTGCCGAATTTTACAAAAAAAATCACTTTGTGATGAATGACTTTGTCACAAAGCGCATTTTTTTTGTAAGTAGCTGGTGCAATGACAGGGAGCTGTGATAGCGCCGCCACCCGTCATTGTACTTCTCAGATGCCGGATTCATACATGATCGAGGCATTTGAGTGTAAAAACAGTGTAAAATTTACATAATTTTTTTTTTTATGAAACTTACCGCCTTCATTTGCTCACGACGGGCCGGCCGCTGCTTGCCATCTTGCTTGAAGATCTGGCGCGAAATCTCGCGTGGCGCAAGATTACGTCATCACGCCGGCCAGCATGGTGACATCATATGGAACTGCGCACGGGATTTTGGCTGAGATCTTCAATCAAGATAGGTAAGTATGATTTTTTCCAGCTCTTCCCTCCTGACAGCACCACAGGAGGTTGTTCTCCTTTGACCTTCTTGGGACAGGAAACAGAGAGGTTAAAAGGTCCCTCCCACCTCCACCCACCAGTGTTCTTCCTGTCCCTACAGGGGATAGACGCAGAGAGATTCTACAAGAACATTTAGGGCCTAAGGCTGGGTCTAGGATCGGGGGGTGACCGGCCTCTCCTTCCAGGTCTCGAATAGCCTTGCTAACACCTCTCTGGGAAGAGGTCCCTTAGCAGCCCGGACCCCACCTGGAGTCGGAGCCAATAGGTGGGTTCTCTGACGGCCTGGGTCGATCGGTGGGTTCCTTCTAAACTGGAGGTCCCCTGGCTTGCTCCTGTGGCGAAACCAACCTCGCCACTGGGTTTTGGAGAGGCCTGTTTACCAGCCTCTTGCCTCAGGATTATGGCCCATACTAACTTTAAAGGAGAAGACAGACTGGCCGCACAGCTTAAATCTGTCTTTGGAATTGTATTGTATGTTATGTGAGGGTACCCAGATAGCTAATTTTATTGTATTCGTGTATTCTGAGTGCCATTCACCTAATGATATGCACTCAGACTTGAGCTATCTGGGAATATGTTAAATGTCTGTGTTTGCTGTGGGGGTGTGACATTGTGTGTTTGGGTGGTGATTTCTGTCCTGTTGTCTCCACATGTGTATTGGCGATTTCCCTTTGTCCTGAGAGATAATTGAATTGCTCCTCGGGTGTCTCCAGGGCAGAGAGGAGAAAACCATGATGCATTGTGGGGATGTGTTGTGTCTGTGTATCCTGAGTGCTACGTATCTGTCCTGTGTCACAGTCTTCCTTCTGGTCCCCTAGGGGCGTGTCCACCAGATGGGGACCTGCATAAATACGGACGGATAGCCCTTAATAAAGTGTTCCTGTTTTATCCTTCATCATGTTGAGGCTGGTGTTTGGGTAACTGATCGACACTGGGGGATTGCTATACGCTGGGAGATTTGCTATACTCCCCTGGCTATAACTACTAGCTCTTTTAAGAGCTGTTCCTGCTCTCTGGTTTTAGGTTCACCCACTGGAGCCTGGAGCCTTGTCGTAGGTCCAGGGTGGGTAGTAGACGGTGAGACCTCAACCAAGCTTCGGCGGTTCGTGGGGTCTGCAGTACGTACGGTGTCAAGTGGAGTGCTTGGAGTCCTCGGAAAGCACTAGGAGAAACTATAAACGGAGGTACCCGGTCGGGGTGCCAGGAGATCCGTTACATTTGGTGGCAAGCAGTGGGATGGCGTCCTAGTGTGAGGAGAGGCAGCTCGGAGACACAGTTCGTGTAGTATATTGAGGGCAACGCTAGTATCCGTACAGCGCCCCTGGCTACAGCAGGATGGAATCGGCTAGTCTTCAGACAGCGTTCTATGACGAGGAGGAGGAGGCAGACTACAGGGATGCAGACAGAAAGGAAGTCTGGTATGATGCCCTGGAAAATGCCCAGCGGCGGCGAGGTGAGAGTCTCCCCAGTTATGAGCAGCAGCTACAGAAGCATGTGGCGATGTGGATGGGTCTCTTGGGAGAGCAGCCCTTGGATGACTGGGTAACAGAGCTCCAGAACCTGGCATGTAAGGAGCTTTGGCTAGAGGACGGTTACCAGGCCCTAAGGTGGCATGTCATTCAACATTCCCCCTGGATGGCTGAGCACGACAGACAGACCCGAGGTGAGGATTATGATGGACCTGGGTTACTATGGGATGCCTTGGAGGAGGACATTGATCTTGGCAGCACGGAGGAGTCTAGGTTTTGGGACATCTACGACTACCGGATGGGCATGCATGTTTATGCTGACGGAAGGGAGGTGAGCAAAGACATGACCCACCTGGTAACAAGGGAGTGGGAGCTGGAGCAGACCTACCAACACCTGCTCAGCTCCATTCATCCCCAACCTACTCGACAAGCAGAGCCAGATCTGCCCTCCTACAACTGGGAAGACTTGCCGGCGATACCCCTTGCTTCCCTACCAACTCCCAAAGTAGGGAACTTCATCGACGGGTTCTGGGAATACCTCCCGATGGCAGGTGGAGATGGGACTGAGTTCTCTGCAAAAGGCCTCCCGGGATACTGGATGGCCGGTACAGATCCCCCACCAACCCCGCAGGAATGCCAGGAGGAGGAGGTAAGCGATTCCTCCTCTCCACAGCCGATCTGCAACAAGGTCCTGGGGATAGGATTCCATGACCACAGCCCAGCGGAAGAGCTGGCATCTGGGCAGAGTGCAGTCGGCCTCTGCCCTCCTTTATCCTCTTCTCCAGAGGCTGACTTTCCACAGGCTACCCCAGCTGAAGCGCTGGCATCTGGGCAGAGCGCAGTCGGCCTCTGCCCTCCCCTATCCTCGTCTCCAGAGCCGGACTTCCCACAGGCTACCCCAGTGGAAAGCTGGCTTCGGGGCAGAGCGCAGTCGGCCTCTTCCCACCAAGTACCTACAGCTCCAAGCTAGAGAGCAACAAGGAAGCAAGGAGTAGCAGATGCCCACTCAACAGCTGGGGACATACAGAACAGAGCCAGGCCCCAAGATTCAACAGGTCCCGTATTGAGTTGTGGTTGGACTGCCAGACTAACTCAGGTACTGACCGTGAGGTCAGGTATCTGGTTAGTCTTCCCTGGGAGGGGGAGATGTGTGGCGAAACCAACCTCACCACTGGGTTTTGGAGAGGCCTGTTTACCAGCCTCTTGCCTCAGGATTATGGCCCATACTAACTTTAAAGGAGAAGACAGACTGGCCGCACAGCTTAAATCTGTCTTTGGAATTGTATTTTATGTTATGTGAGGGTACCCAGATAGCTTATTTTATTGTATTCGTGTATTCTGAGTGCCATTCACTAATGATATGCACTCAGACTTGAGCTATCTGGGAATATGTAAATGTCTGTGTTTGCTGTGGGGGTGTGACATTGTGTGTTTGGGTGGTGATTTCTGTCCTGTTGTCTCCACATGTGTATTGGGCGATTTCCCTTTGTCCTGAGAGATAATTGAATTGCTCCTCGGGTGTCCTCCAGGGCAGAGAGGAGGAAACCATGATGCATTGTGGGGATGTGTTGTGTCTGTGTATCCTGAGTGCTACGTATCTGTCCTGTGTCACAGTCTTCCTTCTGGTCCCCTAGGGGCGTGTCCACCAGATGGGGACCTGCATAAATACGGGCGGGTAGCCCTCAATAAAGAGTTCCTGTTTTATTCCTTCATCATGTTGAGGGCTGGTGTTTGGGTAATTGATCGACACTGGGGATTGCTATACGCTGGGAGATTTTGCTATACTCCCCCTGGCTATAACTACTAGCTCTTTTAAGAGCTGTTCCTGCTCTCTGGTTTTAGGAGAGGTTCACCCACTGGAGCCTGGAGCCTTGTCGTAGGTCCAGGGTGGGTAGTAGACGGTGAGACCTCAACCCAAGCTTCGGCGGTTCGTGGGGTCTGCAGTACGTACGGTGGTCAAGTGGAGTGCTTGGAGTCCTCGGAAAGCACAAGGAGCAACTATCAACGGAGGTACCCCCGGTCGGGTGCAGGAGATCCGTTACAGCTCCTAACCCCCATGAAAGTGAGTAATGCACTGGTGGTTACCTCATTATGTACAACTATGGGTTTTATGGAGCTTAGATCTGCTGTTCTTAATGAGTTCAGCAGGATCACGGTCTCAGTGCACCTGAACCTGTCAGCAGCTGGGATAGCTCCTTGTCTTCTTACCAACGCTGCGTATGCAAGTAATTGGCAGAAGGCTGCATGACAATATTAGTGCTTGCTTTGGCAGCACATATTTCAAGATTGGTAAGTAATCCATGCAAACTAATTGTCAGGGTAAGTAAACCATGCATGGGTTTTAACCATCTGGATTGCCTCTACAGTTCAAATTACTTAATTAAGAATCTGTGTGTGGATCTAAATTGTCTCTGTGCATGCTCAGATGATAGCAGCATCACCTAATGAGATTTAAAGGTGGAGTTAAAAGTTTCAGTCTGCACTTAAATGACAAGGTTGCAGACTTTAATCTTTTAGGCGAGCAACCTAGCTGGTATGTCTGACTTGATGCCTCATGGCTTCGGTGCGTGCCGCCTCATGACGATGTGCCGCCTCATGGCTTCTGTGCCCGGCTTGCTGCCTCATGGCTTCTGTGCCCGGCCTGTGGCCGCTTGCCTCAGTGCGCGGCCTGTTGCCGCTTGCCTCAGTGCACGGCCTGTTGCCGCTTGCCTCAGTGCACGGCCTGTTGCCGCTTGCCTCAGTGCGTGGCCTGTTGCCGCTTTGCCTCAGTGCGTGGCCTGTTGTGCCGCTTGCCTCAGTGCGCGGCCTGTTGTCGCTTGCCTCAGTGTGCGGCCTGTTGCCGCTTGCCTCAGTGCGCGGCCTGTTGCCGCTTGCCTCTGGGTATGGCCTGTGGCCACTTCGCATTTGCCTCTGGGTATGGCCTGTGGCCACTTCTCATTTGCCTCTGGGCATGGCATGCGGCCACCTCTCATTTGCCTCCGTGCATGCCCTGCTGCCACTTGCCTCCGTGCATGCCCTGCTGCCACTTGCCTCCGTGCGTGCCCTGCGGCCACTTGCCTCCGTGCGTGCCCTGCGGCCATTTGCCTCCGTGCGCGCCCTGCGGCCACTTGCCTCCGTGCGTGCCCTGCGGCCACTTGCCTCCGTGCGTGCCCTGCGGCCACTTGCCTCTGTGCGTGCCCTGCGGCCACTTGCCTTCCGTGCGTGCCCTGCGGCCACTTGCCTCCGTGCGTGCCCTGCGGCCACTTAACTTTCTGCTTCCGTGCAGGGCCTGCTGTCACTTTCTCCTCCGTGCAGGGCCTGCTGTCACTCGCTGCCTTCGTGCTAGGCCTGCTGTCACTTGTAGCCTCTGTGCAGGGCCTACAGCCACTTGCTGACACTTGCTGTCTCTGTACGGGACCGGCTGACACTTGCCTCCTACTGGTGTCCTGACACGTAAAATTAACAAGGTAGGAGGCAGGAAGTTAAGTTAAAGCTAAAGGGGTCCTATGGTGAAGACCTCAGGAAGGACCCAGTGTGGAGTAGCCTACAGTGTCTATTCACGATCTACAGTTTTGCGCAATGCTGTATGGGAGCCACATTCCTCCTTGGACAATGTGGACAATATTAATGGAAATTGTATGTATTTTCAAAGGGTATAGTATACGCACACTGTCCCAGGGAGCTACACAATGGCAATAGAGACGGTGCATTCTTCTGTCCACATTCTCCCTTACAGGCTCACACATATAAGCTGGGGCTATGTATGCTGCACGGGTCCTGTAACCTGTTGCCACTCCTCAGTCCCTGTGTCTTCTGGTTAGTGCAAAGTAAAGATCTTGTGAAACCCTTAAGACTGCCTCTGACCTTGAAGTTATGCGGGCAGGTGGGTTCCTGGCTGGCCTGGTTTCATCGAGCAGAGGGGCGCAGCGGAAGCGTGCTTGGCCCATAACCCAGAGGTTGATGGATTAAAACCATCCTCTGCTATCCTGGTACGGGATCCCAAGCTTGTCCGCCAACAGCTTCCAACAAAACTCTGCCATCTCAAATTCCGCCAGCTGTGACTTTTCAGTCAGAAACCAACAGAATCGCACTTGAAAGAAAGAGAAAAATATATCATAAATTATCCATCATTATCATGAAAACAGCAATAAGCCTAAATAGACCACTTAAGGGAGGGAGAGCAGGCAAATCAGCTTCCACGGACAAGAGGAAGTCCAGCAGGGAGGAGGGGGTATATATATGCTCTCTAGATAGGAGGGGTTATCAAGCCATCCCCATTAGGCAGGGCCCGGAAGATGCTTCAATAATTAACCCCCACATGCCCAAAATGCTGCATCAAAATCACTTTGGGGGCCATCTCCGAAGGGGAACCACCAGTCCCTAAGCACCCTCCCTAACCTGTCAGGTGCTTACCAGACTGTTGGCAAGTTGGGGGAGGGCAGGGGGAAGAGCCTCCTCTTCTTCACCAGGGGCCCCCATTTTCCGTTACCTTTATTCTACAAGAAACACACTAACAACTTGTTAACTCTTTGTTGGGAGGTGATCGGCCACAGCTTTTATTATCAATATGTAAACTCTTATAAATATATATAAATATAACATCGGGCGGTAATGCCAACCGCCGGTCTCCCGGCGGGCAAGTACGCCAACAACTTCCACCAAATCTCTGCCATCTCCAATTCCGCCACGGAGGAGGCCTGTCACCTCACACAGTACTCTGACCACCACCCAGCAAAAACATAGCTTGCTCGATACCATCTTGCAAACATGAAAGAAATATATCCATCCCGATCTCCATCAGGTGGACCCCGTCTGGTCTCATCAGGGACCTATTGTCCCCTTCTAATTGACGGTGTCGCACCACGATTCCCCCTCGGGACCTCACGAAACGTGAAATGCGACAGTTGACTGTCCTCCTGCATTTCTCCACGGCTTCCGCCACCCTGGCCCCGTGCCAAACCACCCGGGGTATCACCTCAGACCATACCAGCACGAGCTCCCGTAAGAAGGCATGAGCCCCATCAGCTCGACTAAAGGAAACTGACAAAGATCATTGCCGCCAGCATGAACGACCAGTATTACAGGACCCCTGGAATGTGCCCCAATATCCACCACCTCAGTAAGGATTTGAGACCATCTGAGCCCTCTGATTCCTCTCCAGGACACGTCCACCTCTCGAAACCCCAGAGTCCTTCCACCGGGTCTGCAGTCCGCACGCTGTGCTGCCCAAAATACATAGGAGTGTCCTAACAGCCATACCGCCCGGCGCGTTGCACCTGAAAGGAAAAACAGAAGAAGATAACTCGCACTAAAACCGTAAACTCATCTCAGAACGCTAAACATGACAATGAATAACAACTGATAATTTCCACTTTAATTTATTTTTTTATTCAACAAGTCAGGTCTAATATACTTAGCATAGCAAGCAGACTGACACCTGCCTATGCGCATCACCTCCGCTTCCGGCAGGCCTGCCCTAGCCGCTTCTTCGAAAGGAGTGGGTACCAAACTCCTTCGGCTCTACCCCCACCCGTGCCAAACAAGATCGAAATACAGTGGTAAACTGAAACTTCGTGAGGGGGGAACCATCCAGGTGTGAAAAGAAACTGACTCCCCCGATACGAATACCCACGTAGTCTGAAATCAGGCGAACCAGAAGAACCGACCCCCCCACCTGGTGTAGAGGGATCCAAACCCCATTGCGCCACTGATCCGTTTTAGACCTGCGGACCAAGACCCGGACGGAGTTATTGGCAACCACCACATCCTGAAATAATAAACCACCAGACCTACGATTGGACAGGGGAAGCAATTTGCCGATTCAAAGAGCGGCGAAAAAGGCCAAACTGAAACAGGCAGAAAACAGGACAGACTCAAAAGAGGAGACACACACAGACGAGAAAGCATACACTAATCTATTTAACAGGCTGAACGAGACAGGTCTGCGAGAGTCCCTGGAGACATGTTCTTTTCTCCAACCCTTTAATGCCTGTCGCATAATGAAATGCTTTGTCACATTAGGCCAGCCGCACAACTGGAAGTGAAAAGCCACCCCAGACAACCTGCGCTGCGCCACAAGACCAGACACACCCTGGGATCGTAGCTTAAGCAGCCACTCTACCGTTACCTCTAACTGAAGATCATCATGAGAGGACACGTCCCTCATACCCACCCCGGACTGCCAATCGGCCCAGGCCTTACCATGGGCTTGCCATGTTGACAGGGATACAGATGAGCTGACGAGACACATCAGTTGCTGGCCGCCAACCGCCACAGGCATTCCACCCCGAACTGATCTGCTTCCAGATGCAATTCTCGAAAAACCTGCCAATGAAAGCGTGAAAGAGCATCAGCAATACTGTTGTCCACACCCGGAACGTGTCGAGCCCTGAAATGAATGTTATGCTCCAGGCAACGCAAAACCAGATGACGCACCAGGGAAAGAACTGGCAAAGACGATGATGACAGGCTATTTATGCATTGAACGGCCCCCATATTGTCCGACCAGAAGCAAACATGGCGGTTCGCGAGAATGGAGCCCCAAATCTCGACCGCCACTATAATAGAAAAGTCAAATTCCTACACAAACCCGTGGAATGCCAGGATTCAGGCCAGGGGGACGCACACAATCTGTTGCCCAGGACAACACCAAAACCACATGAATCAGATGCGTCGGAGAACAATGCAAGAACCGTATTCCGGACCTCCTTTGACATAAAAAATTAATGTCCATTGTATGAGCTAAGAAAGGTCCTCCAAACCACCAAATCAGCTTTTAGGGACTTAGTGAGACAGATGCGGTGATGCGGAGACTGTATACCGCGGGTAGCCAACAACATACATCTGGAAAAAACCCGCCCCATGGGCATGACCCTACATGTGAAACAGAGCAGACCCAACAACGACTGTAATTGCCTAAGAGTAACCTTACGAACCGCCAAGAAACCATCAGCTAACTCATTACTTCCGTAATTTTCCACTGGGAGGCGGTACACCATATCCATGGAATCTATCTCGATACCCAAAAACGAAAGTCGCGTGACTGGGCCCTCCATTTTCTCTGTTGATATAGGAACACCAAACTGGGCTATACGCGACAGGAACGTGTTCAGAAGGGAAAGACATCCGTCACCTGTCTCTGGGAAAACAAACAAAAAATCATCCAGATAATGTATCACCGAA